>NW_018403428.1:416009-424747 GCF_002113885.1 Mizuhopecten yessoensis | reverse complement strand
GATATGTATTAGACATTGTATATAGAGGGCAGGATATGTATTAGACATTGTATAGAGAGGGCAGGATATGTATTAGTCATTGTATAGAGAGGGCAGGATATGTATTAGACATTGTATATAGAGGGCAGGATATGTATTAGTCATTGTATATGGAGTGCAGGATATGTATTAGTCATTGTATAGAGAGGGCAGGATATGTATTAGTCATTGTATATGGAGTGCAGGATATGTATTAGTCATTGTATAGAGAAGGCAGGGTATGTATTAGACATTGTATATAGAGGGCAGGATATGTATTAGAAATTGTATATGGAGTGCAGGATATGTATTAGTCATTGTATATAGAGGGCAGGATATGACAAAAACAGAGTCGATTAGGGTGTTATGAGAAAGACAGGTGGGAAAATTAGTAATTATGGAACATACAGTTCTTTATGACTGAACATTGTCAGGATAGAAGGAAGGGAGAAGGGATAAGAAGGGAGGATGGAAAGAAAATGGGAGAAAGATGGGAGGGTTAAGAGGATAGAGGGGAGGAAATGGAAGAGCTTTGGAAATGAAAAATAAGATAAAGGGGAGAAAAGAAACAACAGGAAAGGAATATTAAGAGAAAGAGTTAAAGCAATAAACAGCTATACATACAGGCATCCTAAAACAGGCCTGGTATTTCCGCAGCGCCATGTCCACCTGTAGACCAGCCAAGTCAATCTCTTGAGCAAAGTAACTGTAAATAGAAACATACAGTACCACTGTTGATTATCAGTGTCTACTGGACACCCACCATCACCTCACTATACACCACCAAACTATGCAACAAATAGCAAGATTCCAGACAGAAAGTTTTAAATATCATGACAGTAGGCATCATATTTCTTTAAAAGTTACTTAATGAAACTAGAAAATCCCATTGAGACATGAATGGCCCTGTCCCTATATATTTAATATCATTTTCTATTTTCATAAACAGCAATAATGACCTTAGCTTTGACCTTGAAACCCTGAAATATAAAATCAGTCCTTTGACCTTTGTATATAGCTCGAAGTCAAGTTGAGAGATTGATGTCACTGAATTGATTAACAAATTTCTATAAATATAATTAAGTAACAGTGAACTTGGAACCCTGAAATACAAACCTATTCTGTGTATCCTTACCCTTGACACTTGTATAAAGTTCAATTTAAGTCTGTAAGGAAATGAAATCACTTCAGCATTGATATTCAATGGATGGGGAGGGATAAACATAGGTTACATACACTACATGATCAGGCATAAAATGGTGGGGGCTTCAAAATCAATAACAGATGGATGGTAGTTGCCAAGCCATGGCATAAGGTCATGCTAGGTAAGCTAAACAAACACAGGACAAATCAAAAGCCATAATTTGGAAGATAACACTAAAGAAAAATTTAATTTCAACTTGAGTTCAAATTGAAACGGCAAAACATGGAGTCTACTATTGACTTGAACAAGAACATTTCCTCAGCAACAAATGATGATTGAGCTTCAGAGTCCCTGGTGCTGATGATGCCACATGCTACTGTGATTCCACTCAGCAAATACAGTTCCTAGGTTGGAAAATCTTCAAATATTCAACATACAGGTTTGGAGCCCAAGCTTTTAACAATTTGTGTAATCAAAAGAAATTCCTGTCCAATTTGATATTTTGATTTTAGAAGTAAAATTAATAGGTGTTTATGTGATGGGAAAAAAAGTCAGATGCTTGCAGATTAGAATCAATATCACAGGGGAAGGAAGTAATCCAGTTAAATTGATCTTTCCCTTATTCCCCGAGAATCAAGAGTTTTCTCGGAGTACAGAACTTGAAATCTTGTGAAGAGTTGGATTGATCTAAGCTTTAGTCTCATAATGGGATAGGAAGGTCTATATATAGCCCGCCTCTGTTGATCTACTGTAATTGGTGATCCAAGTAGGGTGGTATGTTCAATAATTCACTGGCTCTGTATACAGTCTTTTGATGTACTTGGAAACTCAGGCTGCATTGATTGGGATAATACAAGATTCTGAATATTTAAGGTATACTAGATGCTGAGGGGTGTTTTATACAGTGGGGATCTACCCTTCCAAACCTGTCCTTATCTCTGGTACATACCGGGTATATCATAATTACTCTTATTGTTGAAACAAGAGGTACAATGGGCCTGCATTTTACCAATACTCAAGCAACCTTTGTTCCCAAGGGGCACTCTTACATTAACATAAATGTCCTTCATTCTTATCAAGGCAGTATAAACATTAACCCCCATTTCTCCTAATGAGCCAGCTGACCAAAATATTTTGCAAATTTTCCAAAAAGTTTAACATTTTGACAAAGTTTGAGTAATTTAGCCAAATAAACAGTTTTTGAGATGTAATGGCAACTTGCAGAAGAAGGTGATAAAATGAATCCTGAGCATGTCTTTTGACCTTGACCTACTTACTGAAGAACTTCCATGTTGAATTCGTTCTGAAGGTTCCCCAGGTATTCACCAATCATCTGTTTACTCAGTCCTTTCCGTGTGATCAGAAAGCGGGCTACCACATGTGGTGACTCGTCAATGAAGCCATACTCACACAGGAACTTGACGCCTTTCTCAGGTTTTCTGCAAACAGAGAAAAACGGAGTCAATAAATGTGAAAATGAAATTGAGAAGTTTATGTAGATTTTAAAGTTTAGTCTAAAATCTGACATTTTACAAGGCACAATAACTACAAAAACCTTCAAAAAACACCATCATAATAATATTTGGTTTTTAAATCCTAATGAACAAGCACATTAATGCCTAAATAACAATAGGGGAACAGGGGTGTCTGTTAATTAACAACACGTTGATTGTAACTCTAACTCCCAGTCCCTTCTGGGCTGACACCAGAATTTGTATGCCACTTACAACCCCCTCAGCTTTGTACAGAGGATTCAGCAAACCAATGAGGCCATGCTTACGAATAGCGTGTCATTACAGAAACAAGATGTACATAATAGCGTGTCATTACAGAAACAAGATGGACATAATGACTGACAAGACTGG
Organism: Mizuhopecten yessoensis; assembly: GCF_002113885.1. Lineage (NCBI taxonomy): Eukaryota > Metazoa > Mollusca > Bivalvia > Pectinida > Pectinidae > Mizuhopecten > Mizuhopecten yessoensis. The sequence continues at coordinate 421,720 of NW_018403428.1, read as the reverse complement.
TTAGAAAGAATAGCGTGTCATAACAGTAACAAGATGTACATAATGACTGACAAGACTGGTTAGTAAAAATAGCGGGTCATGACAGAAACAAGATGGACATAATGACTGACAAGACTGGTTAGTAAAAATAGCGGGTCATGACAGAAACAAGATGGACATAATGACTGACAAGACTGGTTAGAAAGAATAGCGTGTCATTACAGAAACAAGATGTACATACTAGCGTGTCATTACAGAAACAAGATGTACATACTAGCGTGTCATTACAGAAACAAGATGTACATACTAGCGTGTCATTACAGAAACAAGATGTACATACTAGCGTGTCATTACAGAAACAAGATGTACATAATGACTGACAAGACTGGTTAGTAACAACGAAAAACAGATCAGAAAAACCTTATTAGAGATGGACATCTCGACAAATAGGTAAATTCTACCGATGATACAAAATAGTCCAACTGATGACTAGTAACAATATCACGACCATCTAATCAATGTGACAGTAACTTGAGAAGGTGCCATAAACGATACAAATTTTGTGTATGATAAAATACCTTGAATCTTGTCAACAGTACTTTAGCATAGTGACGAAATGAGAAGGACAACATTAAACACAGGATGAATATAGACTTTACCAGCATGGGGTGAAAGTGTCCCTGATACACAGAGTATCACTCCAGCAACTTTACTCTCATGAGAAACAATTTCACATCTAAACCTATTTCTATGAATGAGTTCTTGGGGAGAGTTATAAAGTATCCGGGTAATACAGTTTTTTTATTAGTGTAATTAATTATTCATGCATGTCCATGCACTTTACAGCATTTAATTCTAACAGTGATCAGAGTTCATCAATGGAGGGTAAATTAATGTTCTGTCCCTTTGGGAGCATTGAAAACTTATCTATGAATTTTCATGAAACATCTCTTGTAATAAAAACATTAAATTTCTGACCTTGACCTTAAAGATATGGTCCCAAAAAGAGAAAATGCACTTACTTGTTGAAGAGATTTAATCCGATTCTGTAGGTACGTTTTCTGTGTTTGTCGGCAGTCTTTGGCATCACATGTTGATGATCGGGAGTCATACTGAGTCTCATACGTTTCTGATAACCTACATTGCTGTCACCACCCAGACTCACATTTTCCGAACTTGGCGAACTAGAACATCGTCCATCGAGTGAATCTGCTTCACTCATTTCTGATATGTTACTCATACGTTTTGGTTCGAGTGTTTTTTGTGGCGGGGTTACGGCACCAGGTCCCCCGTTCGTAGCACATTTTCGTTTCCATATTGGAGACGCTTCTGGAGCCCGTGCGGGCACCACGGGTGGTTTTTTAGCACTTCCCTCATTTTTACCCCGCATTTTGACTTCTTGGTTCATATAATACTTTAATGTCTGGTCCGCCATTTGTTTCTGTTCCTGTGTTCGAATTCCGTCTGGTGACAACTGTTCTACTTTGATCTGAATGTCACCTTGACTACCAAGCGACCCTGAGTCAGAATAATTGGTTCGAAAGTTTTCATAAGAAGCACTACGACTTTTAGCACTATCGTAGGTGTCGGTACTTGTGTTGGAGTACAATGATGAGGTGGAAGGCTTTTGGGAAATTCCTAAATTTGACGCTAAATCCGGATGTAACATTGGTTCACTATGGACACTGTGAATGGCACCATCACTTTGAAAACTGTCCACTAATATATCCGTCTCCTTACCCTCTAACAGCGTCTCAAAGTGAAAACTATGTAGATCAACTGAGTTCTGGGGAGACTCACTGTTACTACTGTCATTCATCTCCGGATACGAATTCCGATTATTGTTTGTCTCATCCTTAAGATGTGATTTCTCCTCCTGTGGTATATCGGGCTGATCCAAAACCTCTGTACACCGTTCCAAACGTTTACGATCCTTTCTGGGTAGTTTCACTCGATTTGGATCGAATTTCATATTTGGATCTAGAGACATTTGATGTTTCATTTTCTGATGTTCCCTGTATCCTGTTGCATCGTAATTTGATATGTACTTACCGCCTGGTTCCTGGTTGGTGTCCGTGTGTCTCTGTATATCACCGTTATTTTGTATTAACGTAGCACCCATACTGCTGTTATAATGACTATCAGCACTAATTCTGTCTGTCCATATTGTGTTACTGCGACCTAGTTCTGAGAGACGCTTCGATAACCTTCGCTCACCTACAGCTATCCTCAGTTTCTCAAAGTTTCTATTCATACAATACTGCCTGAAAGCCCTCTGAATAGTTTTTGCGGCACGCCGAGATCTTATAGAACCTCCGTATTTCCTTTCTAACATCTCCACCTGTTTCTCCTGGAGGTCCTGTGACAGTTCATACGCTACCGACTGTGATCTTGACTTTTTCACCTCATCCTCTGTTCTCCGTAATGATCGTTGTCGTTGACAACGGTTGCCCTGTGTAATGTTCCCTCCCTGATTCACAAGCTTGCTAGTCCTTGGAGACTCCAGCGGTGACCCGCCTACTGACCTAGACCGTGACTTCTGTCTCAGGAGGTCATCACCGTTCCTCGAGGTTGTGACACTGAAAATATACAATAGATCTCATGAAAATCAAATTTAAAAAAATCAATTCAATCACATAATACTAAAATTGTCCAATTGTAATATTCCTATCGAATAACGACAAATTAAATTGTACGACCCGTATCAAATAACTACGTAATAAATTTTCATAATCAATTTTTTAACTGGACTTAATTATTCCTCTAAAAATCTTTATTTAAGATCACCTATGCCATTCTGATTTCTAAGTAATACATGACCAATAATGAATGTAGGAACATTCCCTAAGTACCAAAAAGTGTACAGAATTTGAAAGCTTTGAGATGTGAATCTAACTTCTGCTTTAGTTTAAGATTCAGACATAGATGGTACACACCCCTCACAACATCAGCCTGCAACGTGTTTTAAAATGTCTGTATACAATTTCTTCAGATAAATCTTAAAAATTCTACTTGGCATATAACACATACACAAGAGATTGTCTTTCTCTCTTTTATACATTACTAATATACATATATCCCTCATTTCCTCCAATTAATTTTGCTGAAAAACAGCAATGTCAGACTTGATTTTAGCATGAACTGTTTTTTTCAAAGCTTCACAGATCCATCTCAAAATACCTTTCTTGCATCACTTAAAAAATTAAACTGTTGACAGACAACAAATGATAGACAATGAAATGGAACAGCCTTATAATATACCTAGCTCACATTGATCCATGGAACAGCCTTATAATATACCGAGCTCACATTGATCAAGGTTAGCTCGGTAACAAAAACTTTTACTTCAAAGAAGTTAACAGAATGTTATACTCATGTGACTGGACAATTTACCCTTTTTTCTTCATAATTGTTACATTCAAAATATTGTGTCAGGATCATGACATTTAGGAAATTCACACAGATCTGAAGTAAAAATTCAAGGTAAAGATGACTGAACAACATCAACATGCAGGTAATCGGCAATTCTTATTACAATGTGGACATGACGTTTTAACACACTAGGCGTGCTGTCATGAGAACGGAATTTACAATTCAAAACAGGTCTAAAGTAAAGAAAGCGGTGCCTCTGTTTGGCAGCAATCACAAGATCTCAAGTTCACAAAAATTTGTATAAAAAGCAACAGACAATGAACAGAGAAACATCATCTTTTGACACTGCCATTAATCTGTATTAAAATTTACAAAATTCTCATAAACTAAATGTGCATACCCAAGGAAAGCTAAAAAAAAAATAAACATCTGCTTGATGAAAACATTTATGATAAAAGATGGACAAACATATCTTACTGATGTCAGACTTTTGAGGTTTTCCATTTCCCCGATAGGGTATATAGAAAATCCTGGACTCTACCAATTACCTCCTAGACTCTAACAGAAGAAAAACTCAGACTCTGACCGGAGGAAAATCCTGGACTCTACTAATACCTCCTAGACTCTACCAGGAGGAAACTCCTGGACTCTACTATTACCTCCTAGACTCTACCAGGAGCCCATTATTGGTTACCTCATACAATCATGCAGTGGGATACAGTAAACCTCTTACTCTCCACCAATCACAATACAGTCCTCTTACTCTGCACCAATCACAATACAGTCCTCTTACTCTCCACCAATCACAATACAGTCCTCTTACTCTCCACCAATCACAATACAGTCTTCTTACTCTCCACCAATCACAATACAGTCCTCTTACTCTCCACCAATCAAAATACAGTCTATTTCCTGTAGTATCTTCTCATTTCGTTCAATATGAATAAAGTCATATTTGCATCAACCATCATTTTTCTCCTGAACAATTAAGGTTTATTATAGCCATAGAACTTCACAATTTCTATACTAATTTTAAATCATGTCGGGGAAGGAAAGTTTAGATTCATCTTTTAGGTTTCAGAAGGATACCTAGTGGAATACTTTAGGTATTAAGGTTTCTTACATATAGGTATTAAGTTTAACACAAGATAAGACGCTGAATTAACTGGAATTATGACACACACATACCTTTATAATAAATCAATCATTTCAACTTGTCCTAAAATAAACATTTGTAGATAATCACCTAACCTCATTGATTCTCAAAGGTCTATAACCTTTAAAAAGACAAGGGGGAACCTGCTGTCACTAATTTTAAACTTGGAGTGTCCTATTACAATGAAATGGTCCAACCTATTGTAGTTTTGATGGATGCTTGCACATGTCCCAGGATTGATTTTTCTCCCCGCAATACGACAGGCTGTCCCAGTATTCCAACAGTAAGGGAAGAAGCGTCAGTCAGCAGTCTGTACGTGTATATATATTGATCAGAACAACCTGTACTACACAGCTCACTGAGTCAATATCATCCCATCTCCCTCGGGTGTATTAATAGATCCTTACCAGCTTTTATTTATATCATGAATGAAAAAAGTAATACAATCATCATTGAGGGGTGCTTGTACAACCAGTTACATTGCAAGGCCCTAACATCACCAAAATTTACCAGTCAGAGGCCAAGTATCACTAAAAATTCCCAATCACAAGCTTAATATAGCCAACTATTACAAATCACAGACTTAATATAGCCAACTATTACAAATCACAGGCTTAATATAGCCAACTATTACAAATCACAGGCTTAATATAGCCAACTATTACAAATCACAGGCTTAATATAGCCAACTATTACAAATCACAGGCTTAATATAGCCAACTATTACAAATCACAGGCTTAATATAGCCAACTATTACAAATCACAGGCTTAATATAGCCAACTATTACAAATCACAGACTTAATATAGCCAACTATTACAAATCACAGGCTTAATATAGCCAACTATTACCAATCACAGACTATATATAGCCAACTATTACCAATCACAGACTAAATATATCCAACTATTATCAATCACAGGCTAAATATAGCCAACTATTACCAACCACAGGTAGCAGTGTACAGTAGAGGGTTGTGGCCATGGGTGATATTTTTGTTAAATGACTAACCCCTGTATAATGATATGTAAAAAAAAATATAAAAATAAAACTGTACTAAAATTGGTATAAGCATGATGAAGTGGGCTATGTGAGCTTCACATTTGTAAAAAAGAAAGAAGATTTCTTTGGTTCGAGAATAAAATTTTGGCCATAATACGAAAGGGTGCGTACACATGAAAAGCTAGCTTTACAGGAGGTAAAA
>NW_018403428.1:411744-415578 GCF_002113885.1 Mizuhopecten yessoensis | reverse complement strand
CAGACTAAATATAGCCAACTTTTACCAATCACAGACTAAATATAGCCAACTATTACCAATCACAGACTAAATATAGCCAACTATTACCAATCACAGACTTAATATAGCCAACTATTACCAATCACAGACTAAATATAGCCAACTTTTACCAATCACAGACTAAATATAGCCAACTATTACCAATCCCAGACTTAATATAGCCAATTATTACCAATCACAGACTAAATATAGCCAACTATTACCAATCCCAGGCTAAATATAGCCAACTTTTACCAAGCACCGATTAAATATAGCCAACTATTACCAAAATGTATCACCAACCATTACTAATCATCAGCCAAGTATCACCAAAAATTGCCAATCAGAGTTAAAGTATAATATATAGTACCAATAAGGACTAAGTAATGTAAAAACATTACCAACCATGGAACAAGTATTGTTGAAAATTAACAATCAGGGCCAATTATAAAATATATATATATATTACCAATCAGAAGCCAAGCATAATTACCCATCAGGAGCAATTATTTAAAGTATTGCAAAAAATAACCAATTTATCCGGGGCCACCCTAGTACCACAAACTATTCTCAGTCCAAGATGAACCCTCCCCAACTAGAACTGTAAGTCACAGGCTAACTAACACTACTACCCCCACGTACCACCAACTATTCTCAGTCCAAGATGACCCCTCCCCAACTAGAACTGTAAGTCACAGCCTAACTAACCCTACTACCCCACATACCACCAACTATTCTCAGTCCAAGGTGAACCCTCACCAACTAAAACTGTTAGGCACAGGCTAACTAACACTACTACCCCCACATACCACCAACTATTCTCAGTCCATGGTGAACCCTCACCAACTAAAACTGTTAGTCACAGGCTAACTAACACTACTACCCCCACATACCATCAACTATTCTCAGTCCAAGGAGAACCCTCCCCAACTAAACCTGTAAGTCACAGGCTAACTAACTCTACTTCCCCCACGTACCACCAACTATTCCCAGTCCAAGGTGAACCCTCCACAACTAGAACTGTAAGTCAGAGGCTAACTAACACTACTACCGCCACGTACCACCAACTATTCTCAGTCCAAGGTGAACCCTCCCCAACTAAAACTGTAAGTCACAGGCTAACTAACACTATTACCCCCACTCCACAATAAACATGATCCAATAAAGCGCTAACTGCAACAATTAACACACAGTTATATAATAACCAGGAAACAATAATGTAAAGTAACTCTCATAAAAGTGGTTCAAGGGCATTATAATCTAGTTTCAACCTATGTACAATACTGATACAAAATGATTTTTTCATAATTGGTCACAGCGGAAGCAGAATTTACATAAAGAGGTTGACCTAAACATTTAACATTTAAGTTGATGAAGGCATCAAGCAGTCTGGTTATTTGATATTTATTTTTGCCTACTTGTCAGCTCTCCCTTTGTTAGAGAGAGACTCTCACTTATGGACCCTTAAATTGAAGATTTTGCTAAACTATTCCAACAATCTAGGACCTAATGATTTCATCTGAAAGAGCAACTCAACCATGCCATTCTAAAGTATTACTCTCACTTAGGGGGTATATACACATACTTTTTATGTTTTCAGTTTTAGCATGTTGAATCTCTCCATGGAAAATTCAAACGATTGGCAAGTATGCTTATGTATAAACTTTAAACCTATTACATAAATAGTCCATAAAAAGATTATCAAAATACCTGTGGTAAGCCTGGTCTTAAATCAAGTCATGTGTTCATATCCAGGTGTTAGGTCCATGTGTGTCACATGTTAGCAATGCAGGAAAACCAAACTCCAAAGTGTTTCACGTCAGCAATGGAGGAAAACCAAACTCAAGGTTAGCAATGGTAAAAGTAAACTCCAAAGATGTGTCACATGTCACATATTATCAATGCAGGTAAACCCCTTTTAACTCCAAAGTCGTTCACATCAGCAATGCAGGTAAACCAAACTCCAAAATGTTTCACTTCAGCAATGAAGAACAACCAAACTCAACATCAGCAATGGTTAAAGTAAACTATAAAGATGTGTGTCACATGTCAATATAAGACAATGTTCAGTATAACTCCCACAAAAAGGAGGTTTGTTATGAACACAGAAACCCTGACAGGGTTTAGCTGGAGGATTTGGTATAATCCTTACAGGACTTGGCAAATGACCATCTGACCAGTCTGACCATCTGACCAGTATCCAGATAGCACTGTTCACTATAATAAGCTCCACAAATTGTAGTGGTCAGTACATGAAGACCTATCAGTGAGGCTGGCTATCTCTAATTAAGACCAGATCTGTTTAACTGCCTTATCACTGTGTTGGAAATTAAATCACCCCTGTGTTTATAATAGTAGGGTGGGCAATTATACCCTCATTATCAAAGCTCTGAGATATAGACCAGTAATAAATTAATTAATTCTAACTGTAAAGGTCAATCAGCCTTCAGCTGGACACTTTATAATAGCTGACCATTACGTAATCTCAACTATATATCATGTAAGATTAATTATACATCCTGTCTGATTAAATTGACTCCTTATTTACATAACAAGGGGACCACTGGATCAGCTGATTTGATAACACTTAAGGGACAAACATTGGAGAAATATATATAACTCGCTAATTACAAGGAAGAGTTATTTAATTACCACAGGAAATCATCAAGAGAGGTAAGATGTGAAGATTTATTTTTGTTGAACAAGTTATTTTCGTATTAAGGGAGGAATAATTAGTGGGCTACATAAATAATCCCTGCCTTCCTTAAGAAGTATCTAATTACACTACAGTGTACATCAGCTGTGAGGATGCAAGTATACACTCAAATTGCAAGTTTCATCAACATATTACCAAAAATCTTTAATGGTTTTTAATTGTTTAATTATCCAAGGAAATCCTATAGAAATGTTAGAAGTGAAGATTTATTTGTTGTTGAATGAAATCTTCCTTTTCGTATTCAGAGAGGAATAATTAGTTAATAATGGTTTAATTAACTTAACTTAATCATAGCCAATGGAAAAACTTTTACTGAACAAATTGAGAACTTATCTGACCTTTGATCTTGAGGTATACAAACAGTGTGAGTGTACCCTACCATCAAGATAACACAGTAAAAACCATGGTATGTACAAACTTTTACCAAAAACTAAACACTTTGACCTTCACTATGAGGTAAAATATCCTATATACATACAGTAGACAGCACACCCTCTGTGGGTGATGTAATGGTATAATGAAGATGTCTAAATTATACCCCGAACAAATTATCAAAAATTCAGTATTTAATTGACTTCTGACCTAAGATGAAGGACACAGTGATGTAACCATGGTAACAGCACATCTTCTACAGGTGATATATGTACACACCAAATCTCATCAAGATATCTAAAATATTAGGACAGAATTATGATCTGTAAGGATTTGTTTTTTATTAAAACGAAAAAAAAAAACAACCCAGAAGAACATAATAAAGACTGATTTTGAGTGTTACAATAATCAATTTTACAACACTCTGTTACAGAAATCAATTTTACAATATTCTGTTACAGAAATCAATTTTACAACACTCTGTTACAGAAATCAATTTTACAACACTCTGTTACAGAAATCAATTTTACAATATTCTGTTACAGAAATTCTCTGTGAAGACACCAGGACTCCTGGGTTATACAGATCACTGTGAAGACACAGGGACTCCTGGGTTATACAGATCACTGTAAAGACACCAGGACCCCTGGGTTATACAGATCACTGTAAAGACACCAGGACCCCTGGGCTATACAGATCACTGTGAAGACACCGGGACTCCTGGGTTA
>NW_018403428.1:364738-408797 GCF_002113885.1 Mizuhopecten yessoensis | reverse complement strand
AGAGATCAATGATTCACTGTAAGAGATCAATGATTCACTGTAAGAGATCAATGATTCACTGTGAGAGATCAATGATTCACTGTAAGAGATCTGTAAGAGATCAATGATTCACTGTAAGAGATCAATGATTCACTTCTTACAGCTATCTTGTCTGTACATACTTTCCTTTTTCCGTTTTATCTTTGGATTATTTTCAGGATTTTAAAACAATCTGATACTGTTGTTATGTCCTTGTATGTAGTAGGTGTTCCCACTGATTTTCTCCTCGGTCACTGACATCCTCAGAGAGGGGAAGTACATACGGAAATGATGTCACCGCTCGACACTTATACACACAATACAGAGCACTAATATATCAAACGGAAAAAAGGGGGCTGAAAATAATAACAGAATCTTCTATCAACTTCTTGTTATTGATAAATCTCCTTTTGAACAGGTCCATTAAACTTTTTGCAAATATACATTGGGCGTGGGTGGGAGATTGATTTACTTTGTGTTCAGGGATGGGTTAGGTCATTATCCTGTTGAACAATTTATTATAATCATAGAAATTCATATTGATATCTTTCTAAGATATTACAAAACAACAAGTTCATTTATCTTCTTATTTTTAAAAAGAAGAACTTTTATTTCACAGAACCCCACACAACAATGATGCATACAGCTGCATTATACAGTTCCCTTGCTACGGATGCTGCAAAATTATAATATTAATGATTTCAAAGATAGCAGCTGCAACAGCTGTAAACGTAAACCTGAACTTGTAATAAAAAAGCCAGGTTTGTAATTATATCAACACATGATCAGTCATGTTTCAAATAAAGGTAACAAAAAGTTAAAATATAGTTTTCATCCAGAACCTTCCATAAAGTTAGACTTTGTGAACAGAATTTGGCAATAGCTTAGAAATGGCTGTTTGGAAAATAAAAGAGTAATGTTACTGAGTATGACCATTTTGTTTGTTGATGGTTAAATGGTCAACACAATAGGTTTATATGACGGTCCATTACACAGTATGATAGTAATGCTGTCAGCACCCAGGGGGAGGCCAATTCTGAAAACGTTGTAGAGTAGAAGTAAAAAGATGTTGACATTTTAAAGGCCACTTGATGCCACACTGTGGCCTCCTGTATCACACACATAAGTACTCAGTAGTTTCTCCATATAATGGTTCCTATGAGTCTTATTGTTTTCTCCTGGGCCAAGGAAATAATAATAAGGATCACTCTTCTTCAAATATCTTTAAACAAACATGTCAGATGAGATTTTTAACAAAATATTAGCCTCTTACGATTTGTTTACAATTCCGTTCTCTGTTAACCAAAAGTTAATACCTTAGTTCTCTGTCAACCCTAAGTTTACTGTCCATCCTTGGTTTTATTCGTTAGTCTTGTCGAAGGGAGTGAGCCTGGTTGAAGGGAGGGGTGGGCCTGTATGAAGGGAGTGGTGGGCCTGGTCGAAGGGAGTGGTGGGCCTGTATGAAGGGAGTGGTGGGCCTGTATGAAGTGTTAACTTGTGCTGTTTTCTAGTCATGATTATGCTGTAATTTTGTTGTTTAATTATGGAATTTGCCATCAAATAAAAATTGTAATTATAATTGAGCGATAAAGCTGAATTGAATTGAAAATTCAACTTTTGCCAGTTTTATGGGAATTTTCACACCTCCCACGGTTTTAGTGCAGTAACTCTCATGGTTCGTGTATTGATCCATTTAGTCTCGATTCGTTCCTTGTCTTTCTATTTTTAGAAGTTTGTGTGACCTGCAGCTTTTACTGTGAATATATATTTGTGTGTTGACTGTTTATAAGTGTTTGTCATTATTACTGTGTGTTAGTGTTGTGAAGTGAAGTTCACACTTAGTGTGACGTGCTGTGTTGACTGTGTGCGTCACATGTACACTTAGTGTGACGGGCTGTGTTGACTGTATGCGTCACATGTACACTTAGTGTGACGTGCTGTGTTGACTGTAATTGTGTCACATGTACACTTAGTGTGACGTGCTGTGTTGACTGTATGCGTCACATGTACACTTAGTGTGACGTGCTGTGTTGACTGTATATAAGTGTTTGTCACATTATTACTGTGTGTTAGTGTTGTGAAGTAAAGTTCACACTTAGTGTGACGTGCTGTGTTGACTGCATGTATATAAGTGTTTGTCACATTATTACTGTGTGTTAGTGTTGTGAAGTAAAGTTCACACTTAGTGTGACGTGCTGTGTTGACTGTATATAAGTGTTTGTCACGTTATTACTGTGTGTTAGTGTTGTGAAGTGAAGTTCACACTTAGTGTGACGTGCTGTGTATATATTCATCATGTTATTAAAGTGTGAAAATCTTACTGTGGTGTCGTGAAGTGCTTGAAATATGAAACTTTACATAAACATTGCTACACAGGAACCTCCACAACTGTCTACAGATACCATCCTTTTTTCAATTTAAAACATGAAAATGTGTCAGTCGGACAGAAGCCACCCTCTACCCTTCAAAAATACAGATTAAGTGTCATCTTAACGCTTCAAGTGCCAAAATAATGAATATGATGAGAAGTCAGCAACTGTTTTGTCAAGACCCCAGTCAACTATACACTATCTACACACTTGTAAAATCTACACCTGGGCCATCCCTGCTAGGTAAGAGGATCACCATGCACAAACATTTAAAGTGTGTTGTCAAGGAAACAACCAATATTATGACTGATTATCATAATCTCAAAGAGTAATGGTAGAAAAATTGGAACCTTATCATAATGAGGAAATTTATACCCATATATATAAATCTGTTTATCAGCAGAGCTAGTTAGAAAAACAGGCTCTCCACACAAGCCTTTCATAATGTCCTCAAAGCATAGAGGTACCTGTAATCTTAACATATCAACACTGTAATTATACAAAGACAACTAGGCTGATTAAAGGGCTTCCTTATCTGTGTTTGTACCTGAGGCTTGAATCACCATAGCAACCTTACACTGCTAAATAGTTTGATATTTCTTGTCATACACTACCTATAGGTTTATAGCTTAGCTCTGTATTACAGCAAATGCCAGTTAAAAGATATAACAGTATTTCTTCAGGAAGTAAACAGTTGAAACTAGAGGATGTCAATTTACAGTAAAGGTCACAGCATAGCAACTTGGGTATGTACAGTTACAGTCGCATAAAACAGTTTTACTGTCACACCATACCTGTGTGTTTACTGTCACACCATACCTGTGTGTTTACTGTCACACCATACCTGTGTGTTTACTGTCACACTATACCTGTGTGTTTACTGTCACACCATACCTGTGTGTTTACTGTCACACCATACCTGTGTGTTTACAGTCACACCATACCTGTGTATTCACTGTCACACCATACCTGTGTGTTTACAGTCATGCCAGGTGATACCCATGTGTTTTGTAGCAATACCTGTGTGTGTTTGTTTACAGAACTCGGTAAGGACACATGTGTCCTCAGTAACACTTCTCATGCATGTCATATAAACATGTCATATAAATATGTCATATAAATATGTCATATAAACATGTCATATAAATATGTCATATAAACATGTCATATAAACATGCACACTGTTAACAAACCTGTTTAAGCTTGAATTCATGGCTGTAAACAGAGTCCTCCATCAACTGATCATCATACACATACTGAAAGACCTCCCCACTCAATTAGGTAGACCCACTTCCTGTGCTACATAGGATACAGAGAAGTTTATTATGCAGGCATACTCCCACATGACTTATCATAAATAATAAAGTTTGAAGGAGATAGTAAACATGTGTGATTGTGAGAATGTGTATTGTTGCCAGACATATTTGACACCTAATCAATAACAATGACCCACCACACACACACACAGGCCAGTGCTGCCCAAATTCAAGGTTATTCAAGGTTCATCAAATACCACCAACAGGACACTGAATCTGATGAAGAACTTACATGTGAATGTCATGAACAACCTTACTCTTCAGCTGTAATAACGACCTTACTCTTCAGCTGTAATAACAACCTTACTCTTCAGCTGTAATAACGACCGTACTTTTCAGCTGTAATAAGGACCTTACTCTTCAGCTGTAATAAGGACCTTACTCTTCAGCTGTAATAACAACCTTACTCTTCAGCTGTAATAACGACCTTCCTCTTCAGCTGTAATAATGCCCTTACTCTTCAGCTGTAATAACGACCGTACTTTTCAGCTGTAATAAGGACCTAACTCTTCAGCTGTAATAAGGACCTTACTCTTCAGCTGTAATAAGGACCTTACCCTTCAGCTGTAATAACAACCTTACTCTTCAGCTGTAATAACGACCTTCCTCTTCAGCTGTAATAATGCCCTTACTCTTCAGCTGTAATAACGACCTTCCTCTTCAGCTGTAATAATGCCCTTACTCTTCAGCTGTAATAACGACCTTACTCTTCAGCTGTAATATCATATCAAATACAGTAACACAACTGTTTCCGTTACCTGTTAGTCTGTGTCTTAATAAATTAGCTGCTATTATGTTTTGAAATTCACACACACAAATACACGATTCTAGAGCCTGATTTGGGCCTGTATTCACCTCCACATTGAGATGAAGGTTAAACAAGACCCCCGACATTGACCACCATCATCAGTGGTGATCATTATGTGTATAGGTCGTTACACCTGAACAGGTGCTCTAGTGAATGTTACGATAATTCTAATGACCATATTAGCGACAACAACACAGTTTACCACCTTTACAATAGGCACCTGTGAAATGTGTGTAATTTCAGCAATTTGACCTACATTATCATAAAAAGAAAACAAACTCAGCTTTGTAACAGGTTTCTAATCGTAAGAACCAACGGAAACAAACAATGGCAATATAGCATATAGACGACAAAATACTGTGACAATAAAGAGCTTACCACGCCACCTGACCTAGGCCACCTGACCTAAATCGTACCAACAAGCCCTTACAGTGGATACATTAGTGGGAAGGTTCCATATATATAGGAATAGTGTTCTCGTAGCTTACCTTCCATGTCTTTTCTGACGGCTTCGGCGCTTAAACTCCATTTCTATGTTTTTTAGAAATTGTGGTTTAACCATGCAAAGGCCGGGTAAATCATAACCATCGCCCACTGTTCCAGAAATCAATAGACATGTGTGTATAAATTCCTTCTATAAATCCAGGTTTTAATTTGCATGTTCTAATTTCCTACAGGACACTGGGAGAGTATCCTCCAAACGTGACTCACTGGGATCGTTCATCGGCAATGTAAAACAAACTGTGTGGGTAGGATGCAGAGAGACGTTGACGGTTACCACGCAAAACAATCAATGTTCGGACTATACCACTATACGATCAGTTCAGTAGTGAGACTACAGTGCCAGCTTCTCTGTACGGCCTCCATCTTTGATTGCCCAAGCTCTTATACGCTAATTGTCTCAATTGTTGTGCCTTGTTATTGTACTGTCATACAACAAAGATTCACATCGCGACTCAGAAAGGCTTCCTGTATAATATCAACGGCTCGTAATTACATCCCCAGCCTCACTCTCAAGTACTACAGTAAGGACAATACATAGGAGATCCAGGTCTACAGAGAAATGTAGGGCTTTTTATATTGGTTTGTTCTACAATAACGCCAGGTTATCGACAACAGATCTCAGATGTTACAACACTACTCTGGTATTTGGTTAGATCTTCAATATACTGTGTTATATTTTGGAAATACAAAGAGAACCGAGCAGTTCAACCTAGCATAGCCACAAGCGAGTTCTCTACGAATAATCAATAATTATATTTTACATGCATGACTACTGCACAGCAAAGCAACCACCTCAGCCAATGAAATGGTATCGCCTTTCTGAGTTGGTCTCCCTTCTATGCAATTCCCTCCAGATTTTAATATTGAGTTTTTTACACCATTTCTGGCACACTGTGGAGAGGAGTATGTATAATGCTGCAGTATGATCGAAGAGAAGTCTTAGATGTATGTTAATATCTTGGCCAACAATCAGTCTTGTATGAATTCTTATAGTTACTACACAGTCCTCACCACAGAGGTCTGTTCTTTGTCTTAGTGTAGTCCATAGATGTCAGCTGAATATAACAGCCTTGTCCATAGATGTCAGCTGAGTATAAAAGCCTGGTCCATAGATGTCAGCTAATATAACAGCCTGGTCCAAAGATGTCAGCTGAGTATAACAGCCTGGTCCATAGATGTCAGCTGAGTATAAAAGCCTGGTCCATAGATGTCAGCTAAGTATAACAGCCTGGTCCATAGATGTCAGCTAAGTATAACAGCCTGGTCCATAGATGTCAGCTGAGTTTAACAACCTGGTCCATAGATGTCAGCTGAGTATAAAAGCCTGGTCCATAGATGTCAGCTAAGTATAACAGCCTGGTCCATAGATGTCAGCTAATATAACAGCCTGGTGCATAGATGTCAGCTGAGTTTAACAACCTGGTCCATAAATGTCAGCTGAGTATAACAGCCTGGTTCATAGATGTCAGCTGAGTATCACAGCCTGGTTCATAGATGTCAGCTCTTGGTGTATTTGCCTGTTTTACAGATTAGATGTTTCAATCTATCAGTATTCCTTAATGTGGTATGGCAAAATGACATGGGAGGGAGTATGGTGTCCAAAAGCATTTCTACATTTTGCGATGTAGATAGTATAGACGATCCACTAGACACCCTCATTACCCAACACGTGTGTCAAGAATGGCAATATAACATGATAAACATGATGGTAAACAGGTAGGCAGTATAATAATCTATATATCTGTAGATATCTGAACAAGTCGCCAAGTCTGTGATCCACGACAGACCACACAACGACTGTCAGTGTGTCACGCCGTCAGTAACTATATAAGGAGTCGTGTTTTTACCTACAAACTGTCACTAATTCAACTCTGTCCACACATTGGAGTTATCCAATCATCTCCGCTGGAACAAGAAAAACTCTGCAGTCCACAAAAGCTTCCAGTCACATGAACAATCAGGAGGACTAAACAGTTATCACCTGTTAATCAGCACACCTGTGTTTATTGTCCACATGCTGCTGGTGTAGATAAGTTAATTGTCTGAGCTCCGTACATACCTTACCCCTATATTGAGTACCCTCCAATCTATACACACACTACCCAGTGGTATACCAATAACTGTCAGGCGGTGTATTTCTGGTCTTTCCAGTCAGTTGGGTGAGATTATCACATCCGGTAGTCTCTACTGAATAAATAGCTATATACCAATATGCTCCATACAAATACTTAAGAGCTCTCCTTCTACAAATGTTTTATATATTATTATTATGTGGGTCAACAGATTGTCAACTCTGTCAACATACACACCTGAACACTTTACATTAAAACAGTTTTACCTGGTATAATTTTCACTCCGTTCATATGAATTTTTAGTGTACAAATTACTTATTCCAAAACAGAGGGACAGTTACATTCAAGATAAGTGTCTGGTACTACACGCAGACAAGACATGTGTCTGGTACTACATGCAGACAAGACATGTGTCTGGTACTACACGCAGACAAGACATGTGTCTAGTATTGCAATCATACAGGTTTACAATGATAACATAGTGGTGTCCCAGCATGCTTGTTCTATTCATCAAAAGCTAACTTACCGACACCGACATCTATATAACGTGTTCTCCTGTCCCAAGCACAGCAGCCATTGCCATCTCTTCCTCTTTCTGATGAACACTTCACACATTAGGTAAAATGGCCCCACAAAAACTTTAACACTATAATACTGTTAATCACTTTCAGGTTCTGATGAAAACATGACCTCGTGAATATTCACAAAATAGAATCCTCGGAAATATCCAAAGCTCATAGGCCTACCACACTTCCAGACTGATATTCAACCCAATGAATTCGAGATGACCACCTAGATCTCATTAACCCAACAGCTGGTCTAGAAAACATATATGGTATTAACAATTTTTTTCTCTTTTAAAAACGAATTCGGTGATTATTGTGAAGATGTTGCAGTGTCTGTGTGGAGTTACAGATGAGGATCTGGGCCTTATGTGATGACAGGGATGTAAACAGGTACTAGATAAGGACCTCCGTAGGGGGGAATTCCAACTACTCCGGATCCAGTCCCAGCCCTTTGGGGAGGCAGTAACTGTAAGGTGTACACACACTCACAAGGCTTACCAAAGTAAAGATCCACTACCAACCATTGCCAAAATCCTCCAAGCGATCCCACTTTTATCTTATCTTTTAATGTATCAGTTCTTCGTGAAAACTTTCAAAATATGTTTATGAATTTTGTTAGTCATATGATAAGCTGTGAGATGCTCTCGAGTAAAACATCACAGACTTTTATCCTGTTTTTATACCGCACCAACAGGTACTTGTACACCATTCCATTTTGGCTAGGATCGTGAAATATATATAAAACTGGTTCAAATTTTAGGAGCAAACTGTTGCCAATAACATTCTAAAATGTTGCTTTTGACTAAGTCACAGAGTTAGAAATTGTAAATCATCACCTACTTTGGAGTGAAGTGTTACAAACCTACAGCTGTTTGATCAAAACAGTCATTCCTTGCTTGAATCAGAAATTGTTCTGATTGACATTTATATCTATCAAATGTTTATTCTACCAGCTGATACAAACCAAAAAAAAGATTGACAGTTTAAAGATTGTTCATCAGACTTAAGATAAATGTTCAGGCCCTCAGCGTGTTTTCTGACTTAAGATAAATGTTCAGGCCCTCGACGTGTTCATAAGACTTAAGATAAATGTTCAGGCCCTCAACGTGTTTTCTGACTTAAGATAAATGTTCAGGCCCTCAGCGTGTTTTCTGCCTTAAGATAAATGTTCAGGCCCTCAGCGTGTTTTCTGACTTAAAATAAATGTTCAGGCCCTCAGCGTGTTTTCTGACTTAAGATAAAGGTTCAGGCTCTCAGCGTGTTTTCTGACTTAAGATAAAGGTTCAGGCCCTCGACGTGTTCATCAGACTTAAGATAAATGTTCAGGCCCTTGACGTGTTCATCAGACTTAAGATAAATGTTCAGACCCTCAGCGTGTTTTCCGACTTAAGATAAAGGTTCAGGCCCTCAACATGTTTTCTGACTGAAGATAAAGGTTCAGGCCCTCAGCTTGTTTTCAGACTTAAGATAAAGGTTCAGGCCCTCAGCGTGTTTTCTGACTTAAGATAAATGTTCAGGCCCTCAACGTGTTTTCTGACTTAAGATAAAGGTTCAGGCCCTCAGCGTGTTTTCTGACTTACAATTTTCTTTCATTGTGCTAGTTCTATATCTACTCGGATAGCTGTAGCCCACAAGTATACTGATACGACTGTAAAACATCAGACTTTACTGTTCCACATCAACTACTCGGATAGCTGTAGCCCACAAGTATACTGATACGACTGTAAAGCATCAGACTTTACTGCTCCACATTAACAACAACAAGAGGTGAACCAGGCCTGTAGTGCTCACCTCGTTTTTTTTAATTATTTTTAATAGACAAGAATTTTAATTGTTTTAAACAACTTGATATTAAAGGTTTTGTTAGATTTCTCGTTGACACCCTTCATTTACACAATATTAAATTCCCCTAGATCTGAAGTTTGCTTCACGCCAAATTTAGTAAAAAAAAGAACTCTCTTCAGACGTTTTGGACTGCAAGCTTTTTAAAAGAAAAGTTGATAATTATAACAGAGAACATGTGCACCTGGTATAAATATAAGCTCAGTCGGCCCTCTGAATCAGGTGACCTTACACAAGGGTCGGTCCTCTAGACCAGGTGACCTTACACAAAGATCAGCCCTCTGGACCAGGTGACCTTACACAAGGTTCGGGCCTCAGGACGAGGTGACCTTACACAAGGATCGGCCCCCTGGATCAGGTGACCTTACACAAGGATCAGCCCTCTGGACCAGGTGACCTTACACAAGGGTCGGGCCTCAGGACCAGATGATCTAACACAAGGGTCGGCCCTCTGGACCAGGTGACCTTACACAGGGATCGGCCCTCTGGACCAGGTGACCTTATACAAGGATCGGCTTTATGGACCAGGTGACCTTACACAGGGGTCGGCCCTTAGGAGCAGGTGACATTACACAAGGATCGACCCTCTGGACCAGGTGACCTTACACAAGGGTCGGCCCTCTGGACCAGGTGACCTTACACAGGGGTCGGCCCTTAGGAGCAGGTGCCCTTACACAAGGATCGGCCCTCTGGACCAGGTGACCTTACACAAGGATCGGCCTCCTGGACCAGGTGATCTTACAAGGTGACCTTACACAAGGATCGGCCCTCTGGACCAGGTGACCTTACACAAGGATCGGCCCTCTGGACCAGGTGACCTAATTACACAAGGATCGACCCTCTGAACCAAGTGACCTCACACAAGGGTCGGCCCTCTGGACCAGTGACCTAACACAAGGGTCGGCCCTCTGGACCAGGTGACCTTACACAAGGATCGGCCCTCTGGACCAGGTGACCTTACACAGGGATCGGTCCTCTGGACCAGGTGACCTTACACAAGGATCTGCTTTATGGACCAATTGACCTTACACAAGGGTCGGCCCTCTGGACCAGGTGACCTTACACAAGGATCGGCCCTCTGGACCAGTGACCTTACACAGGGATAACCAAAACGGTGGTACAAATTTTCACATTCCTATGTCTTGCTTTAAATGAAAGTTTGAGATAATATTTCTCCAAGGGATGAAATCAACGATCTAATTATTTCCAAACGAACCAGGCTTCCACTGGTAGTTATTTTCTGAGAATCCATTAGAAAGAGATCAAATTAAGGGCTCCAATTTCAGGCTCTGGACACAAGTTATTATCACCAAGGACATCCAATACTGGAACATCAATATGCCCACCATATGTCACCCCCATACCGACACAACGAAATAACACACAACTTCACCATTCTACGGCCGCCTTCCTGTTGCTGAATCAGTCTAAATATTGACACTCCGTGATTAGCAGAAAATAGTCAAAATGAAACGACATTCATTATAGCAGAAAGCAAGGATATTATTTCATTCATTATTGCATTAATTTGTAATCCAATCTAATCATTTCAATCTTTACCAATTTAGCCCAAAACAAACAACCAGTCAAATACCATTCATACGTTGTTCTGCCAGTATAGTTCTTATCGACCCATTGCTACGGTCCGTAACAAAATACACAGAATACTGTATTTGTCTATAACAAAATGCACAGAATACTGTATTTGTCTGTAACAAAATACACAGAATACTGTATTTGTCTGTAACAAAATACACAGGATACTGTATTTGTCTGTAACAAAAAACCCAGAATACTGTATTTGTCTGTAAAAATACACAGAATACTGTATTTGTCCATAACAAAATATACAGAATACTGGATTTGTCTGTAACAAAATACACACAATACTGTATTTGTCTGTAACAAAGTACACAGAATACTGTATTTGTCTATAACAAAATACACAGAATACTGTATCTGTCTGTAACAAAATACACAGAATGCTGTATTTGTCTGTAACAAAATACACAGAATACTGTATTTGTCCATAACAAAATATACAGAATACTGTATTTGTCTGTAACAAAATACACAGAATACTGTATTTGTCATAATTATCTCCTAGTTAGACACTTAAAAAAAGAGACGGTTTGTGGGGGTGTGTGTGGGGGGGGGGGGGGGGGGTGTATTATGATAACAAAACGTCAGTTCATGTACGTCAGTAAATGGTTTGGAGTTACTTAGTGCTAAGGCATCTTTACTACCTGTTAGCTACACTAAATTTGGGGTAGTCTACTGGTTTTTTTACAATCTAACAGCTTGTCAGTCAAAAGTGTAAACATGTTTTAATTTTCAGGAGTGGGTCAGGATCAAGGGGGTAGGTGGGGCAGGGGGCTTTTATATAATCTAAAGAAGTGCTTTATACAATTCTAAGAAGTGCAGAAAATGGGGAAGGGCACTTATAAGGGAAGAAGCGATAATTACCTTGAATACAGGAAATAAAATGAATTGTTGGCAGTGAAGAACCTTGAACAGGCCGGATTACATATTCAACTTAATAAGATTAAATCAGTGTTAACATCCGTCCCAAAGTCTGCTCTTCTACTTCCTTAATTCTATCAATATGTGTGTACACCATACAGCCTCCTGCCTTTCCGAGATGTACTTACTTTATAACCTGTCTGTCCCTCCCCGAGATGTACTTACTTTATAACCTGTCTGTCCCTCCCCGAGATGTACTTACTTTATAACCTGTCTGTCCCTCCCCGAGATGTACTTACTTTATAACCTGTCTGTCCCTCCCCGAGATGTACTTACTTTATAACCTGTCTGTCCCTCCCCGAGATGTACTTACTTTATAACCTGTCTGTCCCTCCCCGAGATGTACTTACTTTATAACCTGTCTGTCCCTCCTGCAGATGTACTTACTTTATAACCTGTCTGTCCCTCCTGCAGATGTACTTACTTTATAACCTGTCTGTCCCTTCTGCAGATGTACTTACTTTATAACCTGTCTGTCACTTCTGCAGATGTACTTACTTTATAACCTGTCTGTCCCTCCCCGAGATGTACTTACTTTATAACCTGTCTGTCCCTCCCCGAGATGTACTTACTTTATAACCTGTCTGTCCCTCCCCGAGATGTACTTACTTTATAACCTGTCTGTCCCTCCCCGAGATGTACTTACTTTATAACCTGTCTGTCCCTCCCCGAGATGTACTTACTTTATAACCTGTCTGTCCCTCCCCGAGATGTACTTACTTTATAACCTGTCTGTCCCTCCCCGAGATGTACTTACTTTATAACCTGTCTGTCCCTCCCCGAGATGTACTTACTTTATAACCTGTCTGTCCCTCCCCGAGATGTACTTACTTTATAACCTGTCTGTCCCTCCCCGAGATGTACTTACTTTATAACCTGTCTGTCCCTCCCCGAGATGTACTTACTTTATAACCTGTCTGTCCCTCCCCGAGATGTACTTACTTTATAACCTGTCTGTCCCTCCCCGAGATGTACTTACTTTATAACCTGTCTGTCCCTCCCCGAGATGTACTTACTTTATAACCTGTCTGTCCCTCCCCGAGATGTACTTACTTTATAACCTGTCTGTCCCTCCCCGAGATGTACTTACTTTATAACCTGTCTGTCCCTCCCCGAGATGTACTTACTTTATAACCTGTCTGTCCCGCCCTGAGATGTACTTATTTTATAACCTGTCTGTCCCTCCCCGAGATGTACTTACTTTATAACCTGTCTGTCCCTCCCGGAGATGTACTTACTTTATAACCTGTCTGTCCCTCCCTGAGATGTACTTACTTTATAACCTGTCTGTCCCTCCCCGAGATGTGTGGAGTCTTTCTTTCGTATGTTATATATATACAAACTAGTGTGGAGTCTATCATATGTTATATATATATATATACAAACTAGTGTGGAGTCTATCCTATGTTATATGTATAAAGAAGTCAATTAAAAACTATATACACAACAACACAAGTGTAAAAGAATTGATAAGGAGATCCGTCCTACTTGGCAACACTACGATACCATCTGTCAGTGTTATTCCTGATTTCTCCAACCTTATCACACAAATCGTAGACAAAAACTCAAAGCTGTAGCAGTGTTTAAGTTTACTACCTGCACAGCAGATGAGGCGGCCTTCCTCGCATCACAAACCGGATAAAACATCAGACACAACATCGGGGAGGAGAACGATGACGTAAAACACATCCCTTGTGNTATGATACACACACATACACACACACACACACACACACACACACAAAACAACTAACTGCATGTCTAAATAATATCTGTTTTCCTTCTACTCTAGCTCATACCTGCCAAATTCTCAGCATTGAAATAAAGGTCAATAAAAGTCAAAATGATGGTGAAGTCTGCTAATTACAGGTCATGCCAGATTAGAAACTTTTAAAAGTCATTAAAATCAAAAGTATGGCATTTAACTTATTAAAATTCTCCATTTAGTATGCTAGTGTGTTTTTCTAGGAATTATTTTTTATTTATATTCAGTGTAGGAATTTACTGTATATTGACCCTTAATGACCTCACGGTTTTGATGGACCATAAAAACCATTAATAAATGTAACATAAAGCTTGAATTGGCTACACCTAGAAATGAGGCTTATACCTAGAAATGAGACTTACACCTAGAAATGAGGTTTACACCTAGAAATGAAGCTTACACCTAGAAATGAGGCTTATTCCTAGAAATGAGGTTTACACCTAGAAATGAGGTTTACACAGAAATGAGGCTTACACCTAGAAATGAGGTTTACACAGAAATGAGGCTTACACCTAGAAATGAGGCTTACACATAGAAATGAGGTTTAAAATTCAATCATCTGATTCAAATGATTCACCCAGTTAAACGTGTCATTTCTATATTGACCAATCAACACAGTAATTCTATTCACTGCACTCAAAGCTGCTGTGATGGAGGTACATACACTAAGGCATTTACATTACTATACAAATGATACTTTTTTGTAAGTAAAATTTACCAGACAATAGTACAACATTCAAAATGGTGAAAACCTTGAAATCCAGTCGGATGTCATTGGCACCAACAATTAGGCTACCCAGCCCCCATCCCGACTATCTTACTAAAGTAAAATTTTCATTGTTATGCATTTAAGATCTAATGGTTATATTTCTCCACTAGAATGCCTTCATTGTAAGACCTTAGTAAGTTCAATGTGATTAATTTTAAAACAGTAAGAGAAAAATAACGCTTTTGGCGAAAATGCATTTTGATACAATGACCTTGAACTTTGAACTACATACAGCCACTCTTCTACTTCCACTGTGTTGGAGTTTAAATAATAACCAGGATACTCACCTCTATGATTTTCTAAGATTTTCAAAGCATCACAAACAAAAAGATGGCAGATAATGACCACATGAACTTACTGGACTTCTCCAGTAGATATAAAAGTTTGTACAACATTCCACATCTTGTTAAACTCCGGACATCAGGTACAGTACTCCCCAATCCAACATACCAAGACAAAGATCTGCAGAGTGTACATGTATATGCTTGACAAACACAACAGCAGGTAAAAGGTAGGCTGCCCTACTTTCTTAGGTAATATGAACACTGGTCTAGACTTCCAAATACTTAATCAGACTCAGATCAAATACCTGCAGCGTTGACGCTTGTAATTTTCCAGTCAAGGTTTTCTTGATGTTTTGTCGTTGTTTAAGTGAACAGTGCAACCATCACTCGATCCATTTAACAATGTTACCCCCAATTAAGGCTGTTAAAGGGGAGGCTGCACTCGTCAATTATCACACAGGTAAGGACAAACGGTAACAAACCAGCAGGTAACAACCCAACAGGTAACAACCAGCAGGTAATGACCAGCAGGTAACAACCCAGCAGGTAACAACCAGCAGGTAATGACCAGCAGGTAACAACCAGCAGGTAACAACCCAGCAGGTAACAACCCAACAGGTAACAACCAGCAGGTAATGACCAGCAGATAACAACCAACAGGTAACAACCAGCAGGTAATGACCAGCAGGTAACAACCCAACGGGTAACAACCAGCAGGTAATGACCAGCAGGTAACAACCCAACAGGTAACAACCAGCAGGTAATGACCAGCAGGTAACAACCAACAGGTAACAACCCAGCAGGTAACAACCCAACGGGTAACAACCAGCAGGTAACAACCCAACAGGTAACAACCAGCAGGTAATGACCAGCAGGTAATGCCCAGCAGGTAACAACCCAACAGGTAACAACCAGGAGGTAATGACCAGCAGGTAACAACCAACAGGTAACATCCAGCAGGTAATGACCAGCAGGTAACAACCACCAGGTAACAACCAGCAGGTAATGACCAGCAGGAAACAAACCAACAGGCAACAACCAGCAGGTAATGACCAGCATGGTAAAAACCCAACAGGTAACAACCAGCAGGTTATGACCAGCAGGTAATGACCAGCAGGTAACAACCCAACAGGTAACAACCCAACGGGTAACAACCAGCAGGTAATGACCAGCAGGTAATGACCAGCAGGTAACAACCAACAGTTAACAACCAGCAGGTAATGACCAGCAGGTAACAAACCAACGGGTAACAACCAGCAGGTAATGACCAACAGGTAACAACCCAACAGGTAACAACCAGCAGGTAATGACCAACAGGTAACAACCAGCTGGTAATGACCAGCAGGTAACAAACCAACAGGTAACAACCAGCAGGTAATGACCAACAGGTAACAACCAGCAGGTAACAACCAGCAGGTAATGACCAGCAGGTAACAACCAATAGTTAACAACCCACAGGTAACGACCCACAGGTAACGACCCACAGGTACAAGAATCAAGAAACACTTAAAGACATAAAAGTCAGTAGGACAGGTTTATGCAGTTGTCACAAAATGTACAATGAAATCTAACAACTTAAGGGTTTCTAATCATCTGGATTCCTTAAAAATTCCAAAAATAAGAAGTAATGTTTGCATATAAAAAATTACATCATTATGGAATGTGATCAAACTAGTTATGACACAAACACATATTCATGCCTCATCAATCAGTTTGATAACAAATTTACCTTAGACTTCTTCACTGGAGCTGTTGGTAGTAAAACGTTTTGTAGTCGACTCCTTACAAACATGTGTCTGTAAAACACTTGAGTGGCTGGGGACCTGGTGCGAAACCTTAGGGACCTGGGGGAGGCCCTCCCTAACAAGGACACCTGACACTGGTGGTGCTGTGGTAGACTCCTGGTAACTGACTTGACTTAGGGCCAAAAGGATGAGGTTATACACTGCCTCCCTATCTCTACAGTGTACACACCAGACAAGCCTGATGTACGCCTGCTGTTTTTGTCATTAACGTCAGCATAAACCATGTACCTCCGAATCAGATTTCATACCCTGCCATCCCAAGTTGTACATCTATCTAGTGAAACCCTTAATCATCTGGCAATCAAAGGTACACATGTACATGTATCACACTTTTTTTAAGGAACTTTACACAACATATATGTAAACACAGACCTACACTGTATTACAACAGTCTAACCTATATGTAAGTATATTAAAATCCAGTTTCTATTCAACAGCATTCGTTTCCAGAAAATATGATACCGTTTAATTTTCTGGTACATTTTCATGACAAAAAATGTATACCATGGAAAAAACTTGGAAAATAATTCCTGCATATCACCATCAATGGTAAAGCTATCTGCAGAGATATAAGAGTTACCTCCCTTACAATGTCTGGGACCTCACCTCAGTTATGATGTATAAAATTTGCTGCAGATAACATCATTCTAGTACTATAAATAGTTTGTCCAGACAGATCACTCTTAACAGATCCCAAAGGAAGGTACAAAGCATAACCCTTCATTGTTTGTTTGAGACACCTGGGACATTGAAACCCAGATTTCTAATAAAACATGAAATTGTATATCTTAATTGATGTACTCCGAGTCCTTATAAACTGATAATAATTCATACCAGGAAAAACAATGCTGATTTCCTTCTTGTGCAAATGTTTACACCTCTACTATTACGATGTTCATGTTGTGCTATCAGAATTTGTGTCCTAAGTTGCTTTAGAGTCAGTTTAGTTACAAGATTAGAGTCAGTTTAGTAACAAGATTAGAGTCAGTTTAGTAACAAGATTAGAGTCAGTTTAGTAACAAGATTAAAGTCAGTTTAGTAACATGGTTAGAGTCAGTTTAGTAACAAGATCAGTAACAAGATTAGAGTCAGTTTAGTAACATGATTAGTCAGTTTAGTAACATGATTAGAGTCAGTTTAGTAACAAGATTAGAGTCAGTTTAGTAACAAGATTAGAGTCAGTTTAGTAACCAGTTTAGAGTCAGTTTAGTAACAAGATGAGTCAGTTTAGTAACAAGATGAGTCAGTTTAGTAACAAGATTAGAGTCAGTTTAGTAACAAGATTAAAGTCAGTTTAGTAACATGGTTAGAGTCAGTTTAGTAACAAGATCAGTAACAAGATTAGAGTCAGTTTAGTAACATGATTAGTCAGTTTAGTAACATGATTAGAGTCAGTTTAGTAACAAGATTAGAGTCAGTTTAGTAACAAGATAAAGGTCAGTTTAGTTACAAGATTAGAGTCAGTTTAGTAACAAGATTAGTGTCAGTTAAGTAACAAGATTAGAGTCAGTTTAGTAACAAGATTAGAGTCAGTTTAGTTACAAGATTAGAGTCAGTTTAGTTACAAGATTAGAGTCAGTTTAGTAACAAGATTAGAGTCAGTTTAGTAACAAGATTAGAGTCAATTTAGTAGCAAGATTAGAGTCAGTTTAGTAACAAGATTAGAGTCAGTTTAGTAACAAGATTAGAGTCAGTTCAGTAACAAGATGAGAGTCAGTTTAGTAACAAGATTACATGGTATATCTCTTTTTCTCTTACACACCTATGTAAGCCTGTTGGCACATATACACACACACATACTTAACACACATGCATGCACAAAAAGACCTTGAAGGAATCAACTTCGAAGAATAGACCTGATGGGGCATTACCCATCTGAAACTGAGGTCATGACAAAACGGCAATATCTCAATGGATATAAGCCAGAGTGGCGATGAACAAATCAAAATTAGCACGGATTTGTCTACTTCCCCAGAGGAGAGAGTGAGAGCTGGAATGAAGAAATGTGCCAGGTGAGAAACTGTGTCACCCATATCCATGCCCATATATATTTTACACGATTTAACACCCGGCTGAGAAATTATGTTGGGTGAAAAATCTTGGCAGAACACACAGAGGTCAGAGTACAGGTCATCCGTGGTGCGTGCATGCATGCCCGAGTACAGGGCATAGCAGCCAATTAGACAGGAGCAGACTACACAGGGACACTCTCCTGGGACAGCAAACATATCCAGTACAAAATGCTGATTAAATTCCATCCAAAATGCTTTTGGAAGGACAATGGAATTTTGACAAATTTCAATATCTAATTGTGCTGGAATTCCATCCCAAGAGTGTAGTCCCTAATTGATTTAAACATCTGTGCACAAATTAATACAACAATTATCCTGCTCTATAAGACTACAATGACATTTGGAAGGAGCGGTGCCCTTTAATAAGGCGGTCGAAATATGCAGTAACTGTATCAACTCCTTATAACTAAGTTAGACTTGCAGTTGTCTCCTTTGTCTTGTCAAATTCAAATACCAAACAAATGGTATACAGAACTATAAGCAGATTACCGTTAGCCAATAAATGTTATCAACTAATAGTCTTATATCAATGTAAATATGTATTGGTCACTGAACACAGCTTTGAACTTAATGGTAAGTAAATTCACTATCTCTTCACTAAAAACACATATCCAATAAACTTGTCTATTCTGACACCCTGTAAGGAACAACAAAATGGTCAGATTACCTAGGAAGTCAGAATATACAGGTTTCAGTCAATATTTTTTATTAGAACTGGGAATACAGTATTAGATTGGACTAGAATGGCCGAATACTAAGAGGTCAAATTAAAGAATTTGAACTGTCAAGGAAATCTCTTATGCATTGTTTAATTTGATACAAACAGTTGATGATTTAGCTGTTTTTTATGGCACCTACAACTTTGGAATTGCCACATATTTGTGTTGCAATTCAATGTTTGCATTGATAAACCATGTGGATCAAAGACAGTTTCAAAACCCAGAAAAAGAGAATATATATATGTGCAATTTAACTCATTTACCCTTGAAATTTCATAATGAACTATTTGAACCTTTGAATTGGAAGAGCTCAAATGTGTCTTCTGGGGTGAATGAGTTAATATTTCAAAAACAAATTGCCTTTTTGTCTGTTTATGTTGTTGCCCTCTCGACTGTAGGGTACTATTAATTAATAGGCAAGAGATGTTCCGAATTAAAACTGGGGTCAGAAAGGGTAACCTGTACCGATGATGAGGACAATCATGCAGAGCGATGAAAGATTGCCGTAATGTAAGCATTGTTAGTTTTCTTCTATACAAACTTCAATAATAATGTAAGCATTGTTAGTTTTCTTCTGTACAAAATTCTGTAATAATGTAAGCATTGTTAGTTTTCTTCTGTACAAAATTCTGTAATAATGTAAGCATGGTTAGTTATCACACAAACTTCATTAAAAGTTAAGGATAGCTTCCGACAGAGTTTTCCCACCAAACTTGTCATACTGCCCACATTATCGTATCATCAACCCGATTACAACACCAAAATGATCAAGGACAGAAGAGTTAAAGGTTACAGTTGAATTCTATCGTGACGCTGTACACCAATATGAGAAATCTATTAATTATCTCCCCTTTTTGGCCATAACACATATTTGTACTTATTTGAACTTTTACCTAGCTAGCGGTAAAGGTCACATTGACCTTATTATAGTACACTGCACACTCTCAGTAGTTGATGCAGGTGCACATCAAGTTTTATAAAGATATCTTTAGCAGAGTACTTGTTTGATAAAGATATCTTTAGCAGAGTACTTGTTTGATAAAGATATCTTTAGCAGAGTGCTCGTTTGATAAAGATATCTTTAGCAGAGTGCTTGTTTGATAAAGATATCTTTAGCAGAGTACTTGTTTGATAAAGATATCTTTAGCAGAGTACTTGTTAAGATGTTATCAGAATAACCTGTAATATACAAAATGTATCCCTTTGGTTTGATGGGACCAAGCTAAGACTTACTACTGGAACACTGACGGGTACAGTGTATGTACCATGTATAGTCCACTTACCTGAAGCCAGCTTACACCTGGTAACCATTCACAATGTATAAAGCACAGTATCAACAGAGACTGATATAGTATTCCATCAAAGGATATCTCCTTCTGGATGCAAAATTATAGCGATGTCCTCTTTCCAAAACAAACTTTATCTGAACTGAGAAACAACTCAGTGATTAATGATCACTGCCAGACCTACTTTCCTAGTGCTCCGTGATTAACTGATTGAAAACAACAGACACACTGGGCCCTATTGGAGGGCAATGTTGTTGTGTATGTTAGCCCAGCCCACCTCCTATCACATGGCCCATTGAACAAGTACTTGTCTGGTCAACAGCTCTCACTCGGCATGTGTTTGGCTTCACCCCACATCACTAATCTAAATCACTGGAAACCAGCTGTATTGTTATCATTTTAACATGTTGTCCCTGGGGGTAGACAATTGTATCACAAAGGACGGAAAAGGAAAACATCTCCGACTGCATAAAATTGACAAATTAACTTCAGAACACACAGAGCTGTTTTCCTGGTTAAAGGTTTTATCTGGTATTTTCTATTATAGTCAACTGGGAGTGGTTTAATTAAGATTACCCAGATATAGGGGGAGATTGTAAAAGTAAATTGTTACTTTCATTATAGGTATAGTTTTATATAACACATAACACTAGATTGTATAGCTGTGGTTGCTGATTTCTGTGGAGTATTGTGTAAGTACCATCTAGACCCTCTTGTAGCTAGTAGTGGTACACCATGAGTCATTACACTTGCCTACTTGAGTTTATGTTCCAATACAGTTATACATGTCAACAGTGAAGAGATTACAAATTCTTATGATCCCTCACTAGGATCTGACAACTAAAACTCCTGTAATGATCTAACCAAACTCCTGTAATGGTCTAACCAAACTCCTGTAGTGGTCTAACCAAACTCCTGTAGTGGTCTAACCAAACTCCTGTAGTGGTCTAACCAAACTCCTGTAATGGTCTAACCAAACTCCTGTAATGATCTAACCAAACTCCTGTAATGGTCTAACCAAACTCCTGTAGTGGTCTAACCAAACTCCTGTAGTGGTCTAACCAAACTCCTGTAGTGGTCTAACCAAACTCCTGTAATGGTCTAACCAAACTCCTGTAATGATCTAACCAAACTCCTGTAATGGTCTAACCAAACTCCTGTAGTGGTCTAACCAAACTCCTGTAGTGGTCTAACCAAACTCCTGTAGTGGTCTAACCAAACTCCTGTAGTGGTCTAACCAAACTCCTGTAATGGTCTAACCAAACTCCTGTAGTGGTCTAACCAAACTCCTGTAGTGGTCTAACCAAACTCCTGTAATGGTCTAACCAACTCCTGTAGTGGTCTAACCAAACTCCTGTAATGGTCTAACCAAACTCCTGTAATGGTCTAACCAAACTACACAGCAGGTCATAAACATATACCTGCTCTTTCACAGAGGATAAAACTCCCATCGTATTCCAACGTGCTAACAGACCTTGGAACTTAGGGAACATAATACTCACATTGTATTCCAATGGGCTAACAGACCCTGGAACTTAGGGAACATAATACTCACATTGTATTCCAATGGGCTAACAGACCCTGGAACCTCTCACCTGATGTCACACTGTGATACATCAGGCTGGTGTCTATAAATAGCCGTTATCAATCCAAATATATCCGCATGGTAAATTGGAGGTATGTATTAATCACAGCACGGTCAATAAATCTCCAAATCAGGTGATTACCAACCATCACAACACCACAGTGTAACAAAAACAGGTATATAACACAGGTAAATAGAATATATATATAGGTGTCCTCGTTAATACTCCAACAGGTAAAACTAGTGTCCCCACATCACTCTCACCCCACTCAATGACTCACACCCTCTCACCACCTGACTCCACCTTCACGGGCACAAACCGTTACCATGGACAACTCAAGTATTTCCAATAATCATCTATTGATAACATGCGTTTTTAAAGCTTTCCCACATGCTGCTGAAAGTCAGCGCCATCAATACAACAATAGTTTTGATCGTCTAACAATGCATGCGGTAAGATTGAATGCGCCATTTAATTAATACTGGTACCCAGAACAATATTCTGGTATCCTGTCAATATTGTACAAGAGGCACATGGGCCTGTATTACTAACCTGTTATATACATGAATACTTTTCTACTAAACTTAAATCATTGGGACTGTAGCACACGTCTTTGTTGTACAACACTAGTACTTGGTCAGGCTAGCATTTGTACTAACTCTGAACAAATTTGTCCTGGACTCTAGAAAGCTATAATCATGGGGATTATCTTTGTTGTGCAGCCCATTAACTTTGAACACACTTGTCCTGTGCCTTTGAAGATAATTCATGTTTTGCATCTGAAAACTTTTTACCCCAGCAAGCTACAGGCACTTACATTGACTCTATGCATATATGCTTTTGGTTTTCAAGAGGAACTTGTTTGAGGTTTTAGCACATTTGACCAATGCAGCCGTGAACGTCGGCCAATGATGCCGTGAATGTCGGCCAATGATGCCTTGAATGTCGGCCAATGATGCCGTGAATGTCGGCCAATGATGCCTTGAATGTCGGCCAATGATGCCGTGAATGTCGGCAATGATGCCGTGAATGTCGGCAATGATGCCTTGAATGTCGGCCAATGATGCCGTGAATGTCGGCCAATGATGCCTTGAATGTCGGCCAATGATGCCGTGAATGTCGGCAATGATGTCGTGAATGTCGGCCAATGATGCCGTGAATGTCGGCCAATGATGCCGTGAATGTCGGCCAATGATGATAAAACCTGTTCCTCTGCACTACAGTTTTTTTTATATTTACAGTAACCTCCCTTTAATATCGTTTTGGACATAACTGTAGCACACGTACAGTTGACCCAGGACACTCATTAATCAGGTAGTCAGTTTAGAGCAATAGTTTAACAATCTGAAGTTCAGGGTTCAAACTTAAGTCTAGCCCCACTGGGTTTTATACTCAGAACAGTGCTATTAATTAAATTTTGTTTATTTCATCTTTATTTTTATTCATTTTTTCTGGTTTTCTTTTCAATTTTTTTTATCAAAGCAATAGCACTTCCGCAAAAAACAGTTCCCATTATATAGTGACAGTTTTCGGGATTGGTACAAGGATCGTTACATAGTTCTGGACTAGCAGCTTTTTAAACGACTACTGACAATGGGCAATAAATCATGGTCATTCAAGGCAAATTAAGCTAAACAAACACTGATGACAACCAATTCAGCACCATCACATAGCGAACAGGGCATGTCCTGTAGCACCATCACAAAGCGAACAGGGCATGTCCTGTAGCACCATCACATAGGGAACAGGGCATGTCCTGTAGCACCATCACATAGCGAACAGGGCATGTCCTGTCATGTAAGCTAAAAATCAAACCTTGATAAAATAATGAAAAAAAATCATGTTCTTTAAAGCACACACAATGATCAGTATGTGGAAGTTCGTCATCAATGGCTACACTATTTCACTTGTACAACGGCACAGAACACAGATCGTGCACGTAAGATAGTTTAATCAATATCTATTTTAGTCACTTGATATGCATCAGATGTTTTCACCCGATTTCACCAGAGACAAAGTGTGGACTGTCTGTTGCTCACACTATATAATTATACAGACCTGTCCAACAACTAGCGACCAGCAAAACCTGTGGACCAGCAATACCTGTGGCAGCTGGGAATAACTGAGTTGGAGTCGTATCAGCAGATCTGTATCAAACAGACTAAGTACAATCTCTGATAATCAGTTTTGTATTAAGTCGGTGACACTTGTTGATTGGACAATTAACCTTTATGAGACACACCTCTCTATTGGGTAGTTTGATAACATTCAATAAAACACTCCTATCTAATTAGTGTGTACAAGCACACAGACCACAGAGCTGTAGACACCCACATTACAGAGACTTCCCCCCTCCCTCCACACGACCTTATTCTCTACTGCAGTATCCTATAATACAACCTTATTTGTTACCACAATATCCTATAATACAACCTTATTTTTTACCACAATATCCTATAATACGGAAGAGGATAGGTCTATTTTATTGCTCATACACTTAGAATGTCAGTGATCTTTTATCAAACTAGATAGAAATCATTAAAAACATTTCCATAAGTTTACTTGACATATTACTTTCCCATGAACAACTTTCTATATAGATAACACTACACATTTGACTGTCCTGTGTGGTCTAACTCTCAACATGCCGGCAGTAAAACATCTAATTTTTCACTACCTAATCCAACAATTAATGTGATTAAGGTATATATAAATCATCAATTAGACCAGAGGAATTCGGCTTCACCTCTAGGCTAGCCAACAAGCTGCCAAAACAAATTAAATATCAATATAGCTATATGTATTAGACTAGTATTAGTATGACAGCACTACAAGTACTGGTGTCAAATGTTAGCTATTATTGTCTGTACAGAGGTCCCACTACCCAACACAGGTCAGAGCTTGATGAGGTAGGTCCCACTACCCAACACAGGTCAGAGCTTGATGAGGGAGGTCCCACTACCCAACACAGGTCAGAGTTTGATGAGGGAGGTCCTTGCCTTCAGTCACAAGTTGGCCTCCCAATAATTGTCCTTGCTAGTCACAACACTGTTTTTTACTCTTTCAGTCACAAGGTGGCCTCCCAATAATTGTCCTTGCCTTCAGTCACAAGGTGGAGGCTCACAATATTTGTCCTTGCCTTCAGTCACAAGGTGGCCTCCCAATAATTGTCCTTGCTAGTCACAACTCCACTAGCTCTCAAATGTGTTAAGGTTTAAGAGCTGTTAGTTTATAATTGAAATAGGAAAAGAGAAAGGCACGACTAGTTAGGGATTTGAACCCAGGTCTCTGTGAACTCAATACAGACAATCTGAACCCAGGTTTCTGAACTCAATACAGACAATCTAACTAATTGAGCTCCCTGGTCACTGGCGTTTGACCCAGTCCAGTTTTGCTTCCCTATACCACCTTCACTGGGTGTAACAGGAGACAGCCAGACTGGGATTTAATCCCAGGACCCTCCACACTCTAGATGGTCGCTCTAACAAATAGAGCCAGGACCCTCCACACTCTAGATGGTCGCTCTAACAAATAGAGCTACCTGGTCACTGGCGATCAGTCCAGTTCCCCTTCATCATCATCATTGTGTTTTGTAGATTTGGTTAGAAGAGTAATGATTTATGTTAGTATTTGCTCTTACGAACTAAGTAGGTCAGTAACATCATTATATAAACATTACAACATTTACTTGGTTACTTTGACAGGTTTTATATCAGCTTTATATAACATTTAATACATGTGCATATTACATAAACCAAATCAATAAAACCATGTTTTTTTTGTCATAGAAACTTACTTGCTCATGTCTTCTGTGAAAAGTCAAGATTAACTCATTATAATAGACATATAAATTTCAAAAGATAAAATATACAAAACTTACATATTCAGGATTAATTTGAAGTGGCTATGGCGTATCAAAATGTGAAATGACCAGAAAGATGGCATGGGTACATCAAAATGACAGAATGAAATAAATCCCAATAAAATCTGGGGATTTCAAATTTCAAAATGATCGTTACACCATTCAAATACCTGACGTTAGCATCCGTTCATCCGTTGATGTCGATAATACACAACAATGTGTG
Source organism: Mizuhopecten yessoensis (assembly GCF_002113885.1). NCBI lineage: Eukaryota > Metazoa > Mollusca > Bivalvia > Pectinida > Pectinidae > Mizuhopecten > Mizuhopecten yessoensis. The sequence goes on along the minus strand of NW_018403428.1, from coordinate 382,408 downwards.
TCTAATCTAACTCCGTGGTGTAACAGTGTAGGTATGTCAGCGTGTACACAAAGGTTATTGTGCTGGCTATCTGATAAACACGCCAATTATGTGTCTCCTATTTACCCTGTATCACAGGTCACGCCATCCTCACACCTAGATATTACCTATACTTAATTTCAGGTCATAGTATCATCATAATTAAATATAACCCATCACAGTGACATCAATCCTAAATAAAAATCAGTATCATTATACGCCCAATAAAATAAGCATATAAATTTTTTCTATTTATTTTTATATCAAATACTTTCCTCTCTGTCAAGAAATTATTGATTTTAACATACATGAACTTCCCAGTTACCAAAATCAAAATCATAATTCACAACCATACATATGTGTTATCTTATGAAAACTGTATTTTCATTTCAAAATATTTAAATTTCTACAATTAACAAATCCATAGGATCGGGCAGTATATTAAGCCTAATGTTATTGGCCCACCCTGATTTAATTACTAAATGTGTTCCTTCCCCAACACAGCCTATTGTATTTCCTATACTCAGGTGACCTAAAAATCAGTATTATTTTAGACACAAGAACAAACGATGCTTGTCAGTAACAGAGGATCCTGGTGGTACGAGATGTTGACAAATGAAGGGGGATAACTCTTGCAGTATTAGCCTACTGTTGGAGTTATTGACCGTGTGTTGTATTATTATCTACTTAAACATGATTATTAACATGTGATTGAAAGGTTTTAATGATTCTTTTATCAGCAAAGAAAATTTCAGTGAAATCATTAATTCATATATACCCACTGTATAATGTTAACACGTAGTGACTTATGGTTTCCCAATAAGTGCCCTGTATATTTCAGAACTCCAAGGTTATGGCAGTATACAATGTACCCAGGTCTCTCACAAGTGTGGCATATTTGTGAAAATTATCAGTATACTCAACCATACAAATGAAACTTTCTGAGGAAAATATATTACTTTAATCTGATTGATAGAAATACATATCCAACTCCAAGCAATTCTATCGGAGTGAAGATAATTATTCTCAAACAGACAGATATCACTAATATCCAACTGATAGAACTGTATGTCTCATGTCCATGAGGTCAATGTCTCATGTCCATGTGGTCAATGTCTCATGTCAATGTGGTCAATGTCTCATGTCCATGAGGTCAATGTCTCATGTCAATGAGGTCAATGTCTCATGTCAATGTGGTCAATGTCTCATGTCCATGTGGTCAATGTCTCATGTCAATGTGGTCAATGTCTCATCTCAATGAGGTCAATTCTCAGTTTAATGTAGTCAATGTCTCATGTCAATGTGGTCAATGTCTCATCTCAATGAGGTCAATTCTCAGTTTAATGTAGTCAATGTCTCATGTCAATGTGGTCAATGCCTCATGTCAATGAGGTCAATGTCTCATGTCAATGAGGTCAATTTTATGTTTAATGTGGTCAATGTCTCATGTCAACGTGGTCAATGTCTCATGTCCATGAGGTCAAATCTATGTTTAATGTGGTCAATGTCTCATGTCAATGTGGTTAATGTCTCATGTCAATGTGGTCAATGTCTAATGTCCATGAGGTCAATGTCTCATGTCCATGTGGTCAACGTCTCATGTCAATGTGGTCAATGTCTCATCTCAATGAGGTCAATTCTCAGTTTAATGTAGTCAATGTCTCATGTCAATGTGGTCAATGTATCATGTCAATGAGGTCAATTCTATGTTTAATATGGTCAATGTCTCATGTCAATGTGGTCAATGTATCATGTCAATGTGGTCAATGTCTCATGTCCATGAGGTCAAATCTATGTTTAATGTGGTCAATGTCTCATGTCAACGTGGTCAATGTCTCATGTCCATGAGGTCAATGTCTCATGTCAATGAGGTCAATGTCTCATGTCCATGTGGTCAACGTCTCATGTCAATGTGGTCAATGTCTCATTTCAATGAGGTCAATTCTATGTTTAATGTGGTCAATTTCTCATGTCAATGTGGTCAATGCCTCATGTCAATGAGGTCAATGTCTCATGTCCATGTGGTCAACGTCTCATGTCAATGTGGTCAATGTCTCATGTCAATGTGGTCAAGGTCTCATGTCAATGTGGTCAATTCTATGTTTAATGTGGTCAATGTCTCATGTCAATGTGGTCAATGTCTCATGTCCATGTGGTCAATGTCTCATGTCCATGTGGTCAATGTCTCATGTCAATGTGGTCAATGTCTCATGTCAATGAGGTCAATTCTATGTTTAATACATCTCCTACTGAGTCAGTTAATGTAATACCATAGATTTAACAGGTACACAATACAGGATGGAAAATTCTATTATGAAATTAGCTCGTTAACGTGGTTGCCTAACCCTTACATCGACCTTGACCTTGGGTACAGACACATCTAGCTCTATGGCACAAACCACGCCATCATAATAAAATACATGTACCGAGTTGTTCAGAATGGCCCTGGTCTCTGCTAATTTCAAAGAATCTTTTATTCGGATTTGAATCTTAACATATATACAATATTGCATGTGTGTAACTGGGAAAATCTTAACATATATGCAATACTGCATGTGTGTAACTGGGAAATGTTTGCCCAGTCAAACATTCACCCTTTGCTGGCGAAATCTGTATTTGCCCCGTGTTAATTTCGCCCTGCACATTTAATACTACGTTAATTAGGTTGTTTCCTAATGTTCACTGTAATGATGAATTCACCCACACTACGCACGACATAAAGGTGAACACTAAACTACAGTCTCACAACGCACGACATAAAGGTGAACACTAAACTACAGTCTCACTACGAACGACATAAAGGTGAACACTAAACTACAGTGAAAGGTTTCCCACTATTTATTATTGTGATGTAAATACATAAGTTATATAAACAAATCGAGATATATCGGAATTGTTTGACAACAAACATCTGTCTGATCGAAGTCCCATGAATGTGAGAGAAAGCAAAGCACTATGATATTGAGTGGTGAGAGCCATATGGCGTTGTGTGGTGGCCGTTATTGATTCTGGTCTCTGTACACTTCAATCAAGGAGCAATGAATATACCACAGACTCAACAATACCTTGTCAACAGAACTAGGACAATTGTACATGGTCAGTACAAAACTTGTCTACAGAGCCGGGACCATTCTACATGGTCAGAACAAAACTTATCAGTTCGCTCTACATGTAACGTCACATCGCATCAATAAACTTCAGAAAAATGTTTACGAAAAAAAGCATCCAAATGTAAATACTTGTATAATTCTAACAACATCATGCCATGTAGAAATTCAGTATCCATACATACTCCAATAAATTATTACGTTTCAATAAATAAAATATATAAAGTCAGCAACACCTACTGGCTTACTTTGTACAAAACAAGAGGCCCAACATCCTGTATCACTCACTTTTCAACTCATTCACCTCTGAAGTTTCATAATGAACTATTCCAACCTTTAAATTGGGAGAGTTCAAATGTGTCTTCAAGGGTGAATGAGTTAAACAAAGGTTTAGACTTCTGTTCCTGTTAGAATAGGTCAAGATCAAAGGTGTTTTTTTATGGCAAACTTAAACTACAGGCCACAAGGTAGTGAGAAACCTGATAACCTGTTACACAAGCAAGCTACCGTTTAAATAGCAAAACACTTTAAAACGGGATCTTTAACAGAGGTCATTTGAATATTGTAACATATTTGATCCGATACATGGACTACAAGACCAGTTCATTGATTTGAACAAAATCAACACTCCTCATCTCAACAAGCTACTGGCCAATATAACTAATCCAGGATCTGAGGATCGTTAGAAGAAATTGTTTGAAGATTTTAATATGTAAGACACCTTAAAAGTGGATCAATCAACTCTTTGGAAGCGTGTTTCTATATGTATGACCTTGAAGGTATGTCAAGGTCATTCATTTTAACAATACTGATCTCTTCCTCCTTATTCAAACAGTCTACAACTGGCTATGTTGAGAAAATATGTTTCTCTTGCTCACACAACTCTAATATACCCAGTGGATAAAATGGTCTGGGGTGGGTTATGCAGTGACTATGCTGTAAGTGACTATGCTGTAAGTGACTATGCTGTAACTGCATTAAAATGAGATGGTACTATGGAAAAAAATTCTGTTAGAAACATGGTCCCTCCACAAAACAGGGTCCCTCCACAAAACAGGGTCCCTCCACAAAACAGGGTCCCTCAACAAAACAGGGTCCCTCCACAAAACAGGGTACCAATAAGCCTTCAACATACAGTCATGCACACACATGTGGAGGTATTAAGTCAGGTGACATAGAACCAATAGTTGGTACCTGATATGGGAGTTCCTGGGAAATCATCCTACTGTATTGATTGTATTAAATGGTTGAATCAACTTTTTATATATTCTATGTAATGTGTATTCTATATAGATAAGGTGCAATATTAAATATTTCATATTTCACCATCACCAGGTAGGTAGATAATTATATATATAACTGGCTATACTAATCTTGTACAATCACATTCACTGCATTGACAACGAGGCGTGAAATAGACATCTTATTTCTTCAATGTTTGTTAAATTGACCTAGCTGGTGGGACCTGGTGAAGAAGTCAAACTGTTGAGGCCAATCAGAGGACTCAGGCTAGCTGTGTTGGATTTAGAAAGGGATAAAACCACTTTTGAACACTCTGTCACCACCTCAGTGTTGAACAATGGACAATGGGACAGCCATTGGGTGATGTATGATGTGCTGTGTCTGATGGGTTTGTAAGATTAACTGTCCTGAAGTATCAAGCTAAAACAAAATTTGAAAAAAAGATGTCCCTGATGTTTTTTTGTTCGCCTGAAGACATAAATCCCATTATTTACTTCTATTCACGAGCCAATTCCTAAGCAGACTGCTCTTTTTGGTGGTCTGAGAGAACAGATACAATATCCTTTCACCATAAACACACAAGGGAGGCATTGACATTTATAGTGTAGACTGACCCCCAGTAAATACACTATGTAGCATCTACACCTACACTTCAGTCTTAGGTCTGGGACAAAGAGGATTACAATGAGTAACATATGGGCAGTGTTGTATAATTTTACCTACTGGTACATATACCACAAAGGATGGAGTTTTATACATGTTATCTAGTCCCAAGTCTTACATATACAATATACAATATAACTGTGGTAAGTATAGATCTAGTCCCAAGTCTTACATATACAATATAACTGTGGTAAGTATAGATCTGGTCCCAAGTCTTACATATACAATATAACTGTGGTAAGCATATCTTGTCCCAAGTCTTACATATACAATGTACAATATAACTGTGGTAAGTATAGATCTGGTCCCAAGTCTTACATATACAATATACAATATAACTGTGGTAAGAAGATCTTGTCCCAAGTCAAACATATACAATATAACTGTGGTAAGTAGATCTTATCCCAAGTCTTACATATACAATATACAATATAACTGTGGTAAGCAGATCTTGTCCCAAGTCAAACATATACAATATAACTATGGTAAGCAGATCTAGTCCCAAGTCTTACATATACAATATACAATATAACTGTGGTAAGTAGATCTTATCCCAAGTCTTACATATACAATATACAATATAACTGTGGTAAGCAGATCTTGTCCCAAGTCTTACATATACAATATAACTATGGTAAGCAGATCTAGTCCCAAGTCTTACATATACAATATACAATATAACTGGTAAGTAGATCTTGTCCCAAGTCTTACATATCCAATATACAATATAACTGTGGTAAGTAGATTTTATCCCAAGTCTTACATATACAATATAACTGTGGTAAGTAGATCTTATCCCAAGTCTTACATATACAATATAACTGTGGTAAGTAGATCTTGTCCCAAGTCTTACATATCCAATATACAATATAACTGTGGTAAGTAGATCTTATCCCAAGTCTTACATATACAATATACAATATAACTGTGGTAAGTAGATCTTGTCCCAAGTCTTACATATACAAGTCTTACATATACAATATACAATATAACTGTGGTAAGCAGATCTTGACCCAAGTCTTACATATACAAGGCTTACATATACAATATAACTGACGTAAGCAGATCTTGTCCCGAGTCTTACATATACAATATATAATATAAATGTGGTAAGCATATCTTGTCCCAAGTCTTACAAATTCAATATGCAATATAACTGTGGTAAGCCGATCTTGTCCCAAGTCTGACATATACAATATACAATATATCTATGGTAAGCAGATCTTGTCCCAAATCTTACATATACAAGAGACAATATAACTATGGTAAGCAGATCTTGTCCCAAGTCTTACATATTCAATATGCAATATAACTGTGGTAAGTAGATCTTGTTCCAAGTCTTAACATACATATATACAATATAACTGATGTTTCTCCCTGAAATTGGATCATGTGTGTTTTATGTTGCTCCTGTTGAGATTTCAGTGACGAGGTTTGTCTGACCTCCCACTCTATACTAAAGTCACCTTGATATACCTTAAGTATCATCTCAATGTCATACAGATACTTATTCCAAACTCTATAACCCCTTCAGCTTCATCCTAAACCCAAGCCTCAATGTGACTGTGAAAAAAACAGGATACACGACTGTACAAGAATATCACTCTTGCAACATAATGTAATTAACAAGCACATCCAGTAATGGATTAAAGCTATCTCCTTCTCCCAGCTGGTTATAATGGGAAAAGTCGTGTTCATTAGTTAAAATATTCCTTCTCCAAGCCAGTAATACTACCACTGGCCTTCTTCAATAGCTAAATTTTATTTATCCAATAAATGAACACTGTGCCAGCCTTGTTCACAAGTGAATATTCTACTTCTCTTAAACTTGATAGATCTCGCTCTATACCTCAATGTCCTTCTCCTTAAACCAGTTATACTTGTACTGCGGAAGGACTTTTTAATTCATTAATTTTCCTTTTCCAACCTGAAGAGAGGTATCCTTTTCCTATAGCTGGCAAGCTTTAAAGGCTAAACAGAAACTTGTGTATCATTTCAATACAAGTAAATCAGAACAGGATTAGGAAAATATATTTTTCTAAACATCTTTCTTCTAGCAAACTTGAATACAATAAAATCCAGCAAGCTACATGTATAGGAAAAAAGGTATATGGGACTGGAGTCATTTATATTGGAATATAAAGGATAGGTGTATTGAATGTACATACTAATGTTATGGTAATTATTGCTGAAATGAGAATAAGAATTACATATTCTGGTATATACAGGAGATACACAGCGACGAGTTAGAGCACATGTTATATATCCAGGTAAAGCAAGGTTATATAGGATCACCATATTTTCTCCAATTAACGTCCCTTCTCTAATAGATCAACACCCCACCCGCACCCCCCCTTTTTTCTGTTGACACTAAAACAACTTCCTTGCCCTGAGTTTAACCAAAGGAAATTACAAAAAGAAAATCAAGTATTTGTTAACCTTTTATCCAATACAATTTGTCACCCCATTTGACGGTATCCTTAGTGTGCTGTGTGAACATAGTTATCTCCCTTCTTTGATGAGATATCCCTGCAGGTTTGTCAAATTATCAAATTTTCCGCCACATAATCGGTTTTGATTCAAAACCTTCAAAATTTAGGATTTTACACAAGAGTCATTCTGAAACATTCTTTCCTCACTCCAATTAAGGGCATTGGTGATTTGACATTTACTTGAATGACCTCAGAATGACACCAAGAGAAATCAATGCTGTTGCAGGCCGCTGTGATCCACAGAATCACGAATACTCCTCGATCAAGCCCTAGTATTATCAACAGGGCTCTTCAGCTCTGTCATCCATCGTAAAGTTCTATCATTTTTTAAATGGTTTGACATATTGACTCCCTACAACTTGTAGGTGCATCTGTTTGTTGTACTTTGTCCAAAACATGGAGAATTTAACCCCAGAAGCTGCGTTCCCATTCCTGTGACTTCAGTTTCTCATTTCTTGGTAAGCAATGCAATTAAATTTTACCAATACATGTATATTCAAAACATACATGTCAACTAGCTCCTTACTTATATCATTTTGAGGTTCTTTACAAATCCATTCACTTTTCTTTGCTTTGGCACAAATTGGGCGCTCTCTTCATATCAATATAAAATAGTTAAGTTGCTGCATGTTTTCCTTTTACTTCTGCAAAATTGACAGCTTTCAGACTGAAGACCCATGCCATCTGAACGTGATTTTGAGGTGTAGAGGATTGACATTTATCACAGACCTATCAGTAGCCACCTCAAAGTGTACTGATTAGGTAGGCAACATAAATGTGATTAAATTCTTAAATTAATAATAATTAAATATTGCAGTTTGTTGATAATAAGAGGAGTTTGTTAGCTGACACCCTTTCCTCTTGTGCATCTATTTGATATTCCCCTTTCGAAAACTGTAATACCAAGAAGGTGTTAATTGGAGTAAATATGGTATAAACACGGCAGACACAGACATTTACCATTTCAATGTTACCCTCCCATACTCGCTTAGGGCCTCTTCCTTAGCCTCAAACCGTGCTCGAATTGTCTCCTCAAGTTGTGCTTTGAAGCCATTGTTTCTGAGAATTCAGACAATACGTTTTATAACGGCAAGCTGAACAAAGTATACTGTTACACCCAGCTTTCAACACCCTTTACCATACTTTATTCACCCCCTCCCCTCTTACGTCATTCCTAGAGGGAGGGGGTGGCAGTAAAAATAGCTACTCAACTCAAAAGTTAAAACAACAATTTACATGCAAACTAAACTGATCAAAACCAAAGACAACACATTACTTTCATCACTGGCTGTCAAAATAAACTTAGTTTCTGTTATAATTTGACACTTAATTAGTCATTTGTACAAGAATAATTAAAAGAATTTAAATCAATTAGCATGAAGCTATTATTTAATCATTATTTCATTCCTTTTTAAGACAATTTCAGTTTCAATATCATGCTAAATATTAATAACAAATGAATAAGTTGAGGTTTTACTGTGGTACCTACCCCGTGACACAGATGTACATTGGGACAGACGTGTCGAGCAATGATGTGTAATCCTCGTCTGTCTGTTACCAAGTATTATCTTGTTTTAACACTCCTTCTCCGTCATCACAACAGTGTCTTTCAGCAAAGTTTTTAAAAGTATCTTCCCTACAGTGGTATTCACAATTTGTTGTGGAGTAATTAAGATAATTTGATAACTATCTGCATCCGATAAGTTTGGTAGCTTGCCAAGCACTATGAAGACAATCACAGTCTTGATTCAGATGCTTGATTCAAAAGCTTGGTGATGACCTAGATCAAAATGATGTCCTCCCTAAACTTTTCAAAAGTTGAATTGGTACGCCATATAGACAGCTTCTTAAATAAACACACTCTGATGTAGATTTTTTTTCTTACTGAATGTTAGCTGATAAAAGTAGTATATATCAACAGATACACTCAAACATACACTATTTAATACAGCGTTGAGGTTCTAGATGTATTCCTGTAGAACTGTTTAAACCTCCCACTGATATTATATGTAAGTCTGACAGATTCAATACTAAATCCCTTAGTTTGTTTGGCCGCCGTGTGATTTTATGGGAATCCTCATGTTGTATGGCCGGGGGACAGCTGTGTGAACATCCTCCTCCTACTGTTGATGGAGCAATGTCAGAAAAACTTCATAACAAGCAGATATCCAAGGGTGGAACTCAAACCCTCTGTCCCTTTTGTCCCAAAGTCAATGGCACCACTTATCTGTTGTACAAATCAAACTTACAGAAACTGTAGTAGTCCTCAGCTGGAGGCGGTCCTCACTGGTCACTATGTACCCTCAGCCACAGCAGCTGAACTGACCACCAGGATGTTAAAGTTGACCATTATCTGAGATGACCAGTGTGGTCAGTTACTTATCTCTCACCCCTCCCCACAGCAGGCACTCATTAGACACCTCCAGTTTAAGCTCTTGCCAAGCCAATAAAGTATCAAATTTAGTGAACATTCTTTAGGGTTGTATCAGCCCAGCTGGGGTCAACATCAACACATACCCTACAGTGTCTGACTGGCCACAGTACAATATAATATCTGCCTGGATAACGGTCCTGATAACCTATCACTTATATATACTGGAGTACAGAAAACTTTCTATAATAACTGTCACTTTATCGTAATATCAGTATATACACCTACCTATAGCTGACAAATCAACAGTTAACTTTTTCTCAAAATGAAAAAAATATCTATGAATTTACTTACACACTGACTTCTTTCAAACTTTGGTGAAAACATTCCAGTTTGTCTGGTATATATCCCCTATTGATTTACACTGCTTACATTAGGCTGCTATGCAGGGTCGATATTAAATCCGGTTATACATCCTCAGTCACTGGAGTAATGGGTATTAAAACACAACTAGAATAACTGTGAAAAGTCGTGTCCCTGTAATAATATCCACCAACACTATAATATTGAATAACTCCTGGGAATACACACACAGAATGACAGCACCACCTGCTAAGTAATAATGGTAGGATTATAAAGTCCGGATATCCCACCTGGTTGTGAGTTTCTTCTAAAGGTAAAGACCAGTAATTTACTTACAATGAGACCGATTGACAAGTGTTGTTAGGCCCCACATCAGTGTTAAAACCGGGTATAGGTATAGGCTAGCTTTAATTTGTATGTCCATCAGCTGTTCAAATAACTACCTACAATAAGGTCCCTCATCCGCAGAATGTATACAAATGTCCTAGGTAGGCAGGGTATAGCTATGTATTGTCAATCAGCTGGTCAAATAAATAGGGTCCCACATCCATAGATTGTATATATACGCTGGTCAAATAAATAGGGTCGAACATCCATAGATTGTATATATACGCTGGTCAAATAAATAGGGTCGCACATCCATAGATTGTATATATACGTATGTCCTTTGTAGAATCTGGGTATATGTAGCTATGCAGCATCTCCTGTCCAGCGTCAATACTGTATCCTCCAAGTGTCCCAGGCCGAACTAAACCATAAGCTGGTCAAATAAATACCGACAAAGACGTCCTTACGACACACTAGTACGTCGACACACTAGTACGATATGTTAGACAACTTGAGAGACACTTATACGACCATGACAATGCTGTATTTCAAATAGCTGTGGTAAAGAGACAACTCTGGTTCCTTTGTATATATACCGTACGTACCCCATATGTCAGTGAATCTACCAATCACAGTGCTGCAGCCTGTTATATATACACCCGTCACAACAACAGACGTATAGCACTCTCTATCACACACAGTGATGGTGTCACAACCATTTTTATCAGAAAATCCAAGGAAAATCTATAGGTGAAATTCATTGATTTTTGCAAATGAGCAGTTCTTTTATCTGGTCTGCACCAGTCATCACTGCTAAGTTATAGGTGATAGGTATTGTCAGTGTGAAATAGACCCTGGATAACACCTGCGTCTCCTAACAAACCAGGTATAACTAGAGGTAAAACTGGAGAGGCCAATAAACCCACGATCCTAACACCAAAACACACGGGTCATGTGACCATGGCAATAGGAAGTGACAGCTGTGTGGGTCCAGTCACGGCCTTCAGGCTGACTGTGTTGGCCAGTCGTGGTGAGGCTGACTGTGAGGACTAGGGTGGGAGTAATGAAGCCAGTGTAATTTATCTCCCTGTTTCTGGGTCTCCATCAATCCCCGTCCCTGCTGTATAAATTAGCGTACACTCTGTACATCAGTCCCTCAATCAGGTCCCCCTCTGTAATGTGTACGACTGTATGTGTTTGTCACACTATTTGGCTCCAACACTCTGTCTACTTAATTTTCTTAATGACAATTTGTAAGCATCTGTCCATCCCTATATCTCTCTGGTCTGCTGGCCGTAATTACATTCTCCGCTCTGTCCAGTGTAGTACTGTCAGGGTATGGTTCCCACTCTGTCCAGTGTAGTACTGTCAGGGTATGGGCCCCACTCTGTCCGAGTGTAGTACTGTCAGGGTATGGTCCCCATTCTGTCCGAGTGGAGTACCGTCAGGGTATGGTCCCCACTCTGTCCAGTGTAGTACTGTCAGGGTGTGGTTCCCACTCTGTCCAGTGTAGTACTGTCAGGGTGTGGTTCCCACTCTGTCCGAGTGTAGTACTGTCAGGGTATGGTTCCCCCTCTGTCCGAGTGGAGTACTGTCAGGGTATGGTTCCCACTCTGTACAGTGTAGTACTGTCAGGGTATGGTTCCCACTATGTCCAGTGTAGTACTGTCAGGGTATGGTTCCCAGTCTGTCCAGTGTAGTACTGTCAGGGTAAGGGTCCCACTCTGTCCGAGTGTAGTACTGTCAGGGGATGGTTCCCACTCTGTCCAGTGTAGTACTGTCAGGGTATGGGCCCCACTCTGTCCGAGTGTAGTACTGTCAGGGGATGGTTCCCATTCTGTCCGAGTGGAGTACCGTCAGGGTATGGTCCCCACTCTGTCCAGTGTAGTACTGTCAGGGTGTGGTTCCCACTCTGTCCAGTGTAGTACTGTCAGGGTGTGGTTCCCACTCTGTCCAGTGTAGTACTGTCAGGGAATGGTTCCCACTCTGTCCAGTGTAGTACTGTTAGGGTATGGTTCCCACTCCGTCCAGTGTAGTACTGTCAGGGTATGGTTCCCCCCCTGTCCGAGTGGAGTACTGTTAGGGTATGGTTCCCACTCTGTCCAGTGTAGTACTGTCAGGGTATGGGTCCCACTCTGTCCGGTGTAGTACTGTCAGGGTATGGTTCCCACTCTGTCCAGTGTAGTACTGTCAGGGTATGGTTCCCACTCTGTCCAGTGTAGTACTGTCAGGGTATGGTTCCCACTCTGTCCAGTGTAGTACTGTCAGGGTATGGTTCCCACTCTGTCCAGTGTAGTACTGTCAGGGTATGGTTCCCACTCTGTCCAGTGTAGTACTGTCAGGGTATGGTTCCCACAATGTAATAGCTGTACTTATGTTCAAGGAACAACACCAAGTTCACTTCCCATTCACAATGAAATAAGTTAAATATCTACCATTTGTTCGTTAACTGCCTCATAGCCACAGGTAGAATTTCTCATAATGTTAGTAAATTAACAAGAGGACAATTCCCTAATAGCCTTTCCCAATGATGACTATCACACAAAATCACCTACACAAGGTACACCTGGAAGGTAGGTAAAACGTAGATATATGTAATTAACTTGGTTGTCCACACAGTTATATATGTGCCTGGGGACAGCAGCCACTTGGAGTACACTCTCCCATATGATAAATGTACATCTCAAGTTTCACAGTTACACTCTAGATCTCGTCCAACGTTAGGGTTTCTCCTGAGGATATTCAAATGTCCTGGTGATATTCTGTCTAAATTCTGCTTTATAACACATTACGGGAGTTCTGTGGTGTAAGTTATCTACGTTTATATCTCTTGGCGCAATGCCTGAATGCTATTCTTGAGTCTCTTCATAAGGAGGTCAAATTAAATAAAAAATCTTTTGAACTGTCTGTTGACTATTTACAATCTTCTCACATCCTACCTAATAGTGTGTGTATCTTGTAGTGCACAAGTAACAGGGACCGGTATACAGCCCTCACATCACCTTAATTAAGTCTGTATGCCTACAATTTAATATTAATTTGCCCTAATTATTCTAACTGGTCTGAGAGGTGAACAGGACAATAACATAACAGATATACACCACGAAATATTTATAACCCTATTATAGTACGGAAAGATCAGAATCGTATCATACATAGGATATCCGTACAGTGTATTAAATGCTGATAAAAGCTCTATGTAGACTACCCAACTCAGGGTACCATATCATATATCAGATGTCAGATGACCGACACCTTGTCACAACGCTCAAAAAGACACATGATATAGCTGTCTATCGCTATCGCGATGGAGGCCCGACGGGTACAGAACAATATAGCTTGACTATTTGGGTCGCTCGCCAACAATCAATGAAAGGAAATTTAAAACCGGCTGCGTGATGTAATCTGCATCAATGCCGACTAGTTACGGTTGCTGACCAAGATCCTTGTATTGTTGTCAAAAAATTATAACCTCCATTATCAGATGAACAATACAGCCGAGGTTTTAGCCTGAAGTCTTGTCTTTCCCTTTTCTACGTATAATGGATTTCTTTTGTGCGAGTGTATACTTACATACATATATTTATGACCACCAAATATGTTTTGAGTTACAACTTAAGAAATATAGTCAGTTGTGCAACTATAATTTCATAAAATTAAATGTTATGGTAAAGGGGTGCAATTATCTATGAACTGTTTAACTTACATTTCATATAATTGAATATTACAGCATTAGGAAGAATATTGATTGTTCTTTTATCAAAGTGAGTTAATATCCTGTTGGAAAAATCATATGGTTCATCAATGATGTCTCTTATGTTTTTAACATCATGATTATCTCCCTTGCTAAAAATTCATCAGTTTTGGAACAATTTAGAGTGGAACATTATGCTTTCCAACCCTCACCCCTTCAGTCACGAGCCCGGCATCCTACCACCGTGCCTCCCTATGTATAGGAGGGTACATTTTTATGAACACTTTAACACTTCAGAAATCAGTCATGAAGTAATTCCAGTCTAATCTGTGCAGATCATAAAACTACGGTTCTGCCAAATGTCAGGATCCTGAGCTACCAGCGTAGGTGTTGGTATGATTATATTNTCATTCCTACCAACTTTCAGTTCAATCGGCCCAGCAGAACTTGACTTTAAGTTTGAAATGTAAAATGTTAACGGACGACGGACGACGGACGACGACGGACGAAAACGGATAGCAATAGGTCACTTGAGCTAAAGCTCAGGTGACCTAAAAATGTATGTTCCTTTCTTAAATATCATTATTTGTTGTGTATCATATGTATTAGATTCTTTTACAGACAACAGGAGCTGGAATGAAGTAAGTGCAATGTCAAGGTCATTACCATTTTATTTTCTGACTGTATACACACTATACCATAGAATGCCAGGGACATATCCGACAGTGTTGGGAAACAAACCTTTATGGGGGTTTTATTTAAGCTTTTATGACAACATGATCCTTCTGTCCTACATACATGTATGTATGCCACATTTTGAGAACTCAGTCATGAGGAATTTATCTACATTTATGCATTGATTTCTTTAGATTTCTCAACTGGGAATTTTAAATGGGCAAAATCGGAACAAAAGGCCCAGAGGAAATGTATTGTCCAACTGGTTATTAAGCAATCATGGCAAAATACATGCTGCAAGTATTTCCCAATTTTGGCTCTCAGCATCCAGAGGGCAACTCCAAGGACAGAATATATGTTATGATCTATGAACTGACTGGACACCAGGGCCATGGACTGACTGGACACCAGGGCCAATCTTATTTTATGATCTATGAACTGACTGGACACCAGGGCCAATCTTATTTCAGCTTTGTAATCCCCATAGCACTTGACTAGTATGCAATACAAATGCAGTAGGCATCAGCAAATTCTCCAGATCTTTATAAAGACTATTTACGTCAATCCCAAGTTTCCAAGGCTTCTTTGACCTTGATATTGAACAAGGTCAACTTGGTCCATCATTTGCAATAGGTGTATGGAGAAATACAAATCTACAGCCTGTTACTAACTTTAATCGAACAAAATGTATTCATACGCAGCAAGCAGCCTTAGCTTGGAAAATATAGGTCTATATTTAGACATCCAGGTCTATATTTAGACATACAGGTCTATATTTAGACATACAGGTCTATATTTAGACATCCATTTACATTGATGTCAAACATGAACGTCCATTTTAACATTTGTAGATTGTTATAGATGTCAAAATGCATTTTTCAGCAGAGCCATTTAAAATCTAATTTAGATTTTCTGGGAAAACACTCTATGTTCAATGACGCCGAAAGTGGCACCAACGGTAGGGATACCTTATTACATTGGCCAGTGGATCAGTAAATTTAGGAAATGGATCAGGTAAAATGCAGAACAGTTTCTACAAAATGAAAGTTAGGTTTTTAGAAAAGAAAAAAAACGGCAGTGTGATTGTGTAGTTTGGTAGCTATATCTCTAAACGACGATGGGCTAACATATCTCGTACATGTATGTTTACTCATCTCTTCCCACATGTAAACATCCTATGACCGATATCTTTCCATCACTTATAATGATTACATAATCTCCAATTGACACATACGATACTCTGCTCCATACGTTAGTAGGCAGCAACACACACATATATACTATAGAACGTTGTGATACACACACATATATACTATAGAACGTTGTGATACACACATATATATACTATAGAACGTTGTGATACACACATATATACTATAGAACGTTGTGATACACACATATATATATACTATAGAACGTTGTGATACACACATATATACTATAGAACGTTGTGATACACACATATATACTATAGAACGTTGTGATACACACATATATACTACAGAACGTTGTGACACATACACATATATACTATAGAACATTGTGATACACACACACATATATATTATAGAACGTTGTGATACACACACACATATATATACTATAGAACGTTGTGATACACACATATATACTATAGAACGTTGTGATACACACATATATATATACTATAGAACGTTGTGATACACACACACACATATACTATAGAACGTTGTGATACACACACATATATATAGTATAGAACGTTGTGATACACACACATATATATATAATATAGAACGTTGTGATACACACACATATATATATACTATATAACGTTGTGATACACACACATATATACTATAGAATGTTGTGATACACACACATATACATACTATAGAACGTTGTGACACACACACATATATACTATAGAACGTTGTGATACACACATATATACTATAGAACGTTGTGATACACACATATATACTACAGAACGTTGTGACACATACACATATATACTATAGAACATTGTGATACACACACACATATATATTATAGAACGTTGTGATACACACACACATATATACTATAGAATGTTGTGATACACACACACATATATACTATAGAATGTTGTGACACACACACACATATACTATAGAACGTTGTGATACACACACATATATATAGTATAGAACGTTGTGATACACACACATATATATATAATATAGAACGTTGTGATACACACACATATATATATACTATATAACGTTGTGATACACACACATATATACTATAGAACGTTGTGATACACACATATATATATATACTATAGAACGTTGTGATACACACATATATATACTATAGAACGTTGTGATACACATATATACTACAGAACGTTGTGATACACACACACATATATACTATAGAACGGTGTGACACACACACACATATATACTATAGAATGTTGTGATACACACACATATACATACTATAGAACGTTGTGACACACACACACATATATACTATAGAATGTTGTGACACACACACACATATACTATAGAACGTTGTGATACACACACATATATATTCTATAGAACGTTGTGATACACACACACATATATATACTATAAAACGTTGTGATACACACACATATATATACTATAGAACGTTGTGATACACATATATACTACAGAACGTTGTGATACACACACATATATATACTATAGAATGTTGTGATACACA
>NW_018403428.1:348925-363226 GCF_002113885.1 Mizuhopecten yessoensis | reverse complement strand
CAGTACGTAATAGACTATGTTATAACAGTATGTAATAGACTATGTTATAACAGTATGTAATAGACTATGTTATAACAGTACGTAATAGACTATGGTATAGCAGTACGTAATAGACTATGGTATAGCAGTACGTAACAGACTATGTTATAACAGTGTGTAATATACTATGGTATAGCAGTACGTAATAGACTATGGTATAGCAGTATGTAATAGACTATGTTATAACAGTGTGTAATATAGTATGGTATAACAGTACGTAATAGACTGTTATAACAGTACGTAATAGACTATGGTATAACAGTATGTTATAGACTATGTTATCACAGTATGTAATAGACTATGGTATAGCAGTACGTAATAGACTATGTTATAACAGTATGTAATAGACTATGGTATAACAGTATGTAATAGACTATGTTATAACAGTATGTCATAGACTATGTTATCGCAGTACGTAATAGACTATGTTATAACAGTACGTAATAAACTATGGTATAGCAGTAAGTAACAGACTATGGTATACCAGTACGTAATAGACTATGTTATAACAGTGTGTAATATACTATGTTATCACAGTATGTAATAGACTATGTTATAACAGTACATAATAGACTATGTTATCACAGTACGTAATAGACTATGGTATAGCAGTACANAAGTCTGGCCTATGGGGACTAAACTATAGAGGTAAGAAATTAACAGTACGTAATAGACTATGTTATAACAGTATGTAATAGACTATGTTATAACAGTATGTAATAGACTAAGTTATAGCAGTACGTAATGGACTATGTTATAACAGTACATAATAGACTATGGTGTAGCAGTAAGTAATAGACTATGTTATAACAGTATGTAATAGACTATGTTATAACAGTATGTAATAGCCTATGGTATAGCAGTACGTAATAGACTATGGTATAGCAGTATGTAATAGACTAAGTTATAGCAGTACGTAATGGACTATGTTATAACAGTACGTAATAGACTATGTTATAACAGTAAGTAATAGACTATGGTATAACAGTACATAATGGACTATGTTATAACAGTACATAATAGACCATGTTATAACAGTACGTAATATATTATGTTATAACAGTATGTAATATAATATGTTATAATAGTACATAATAGACTATGTTATAACAGTATGTAATAGACTATGTTATAGCAGTGTGTAATATATTATGGTATAGCAATACATAATAGACTATGGTATAGCAGTACGTAATAGACTATGGTATAGCAGTACGTAATATATTATGGTATAGCAGTACTAATAGACTATGTTTTAACAGTACATAATTGACTATGTTATAACAGTACGTAATAGACTATGGTATATAGCAGTATGTAATAGACTATGTTATAACAGTATGTAATATAATATGTTATAATAATACATAATAGACTATGTTATAACAGTATGTAATAGACTAAGTTATAACAGTACATAATAGACTATGTTATAACAGTACGTAATAGACTATGGTATAGCAATAAGTAACAGACTATGGTATACCAGTACGTAATAGACTATGTTATAACAGTGTGTAATAGACTATGGTATAGCAGTACGTAATAGACTATGCTATAACAGTATGTAATAGACTATGTTTAAAATAGTACATTTGATGTAGGGTTGGGGATAGTATTGAATTCATTCCATAAATCAATATCTTACATGATGATATAGAATACCATTAGAATACTAAGATATTAACAATACAATTATGGACTGTTGTTCAGGTGAATATCATATTGTATATGAATCAAACCTGATGGTCTGGGATTGAACCAAAACGGTGGCATGAGTTTGAAGGATATTAGACTGATGATGATTGACCAACCGACTTTGGCTGATTCAGTAATCAGAAGAACACACTAACACATAACTTTAGGCATCACAAAACATAACATGTCACAGAAATCGTACTGCTTATTTCTGATGTTAGTATGTACATTTACACATTATTTTTAACAGCTGTTTACTATTTTGAGGAAGGTATGTCTGTTTTATGCATGTACCATTATAACAAATAACCACATCACTATTTAACTGGTAATCAAACAGCCAGTTTAGTTTTTAATTATCTGATCAATTTCTTCCTTAAGAGGTATCTGTTTTCTCTCAAGGTTAATGTACTAATTCCAGTGTTATCTTTATAAAGGAACAATTTAAGGCACTTTTTGACGAATCAGTCCTGGTGTTTTTCGGGAGTGTGCAGTATTATACTGTATACTGAATCAATCCAAGCATGTAACACTTACTTTGATATCTATGATCAGCCACAATCTGTTGACACAAAATCTCACTTACCTGAAACCAGAAACATAAAGTATTGATTATACACATCGTTATCACAGCAGAATTAACATAAAACATGATCACTAATTGGTTGACTTATTTAAAGTCTTCAAAATATTACAGTAAAACATCTTATATCATTTGAACTTTAATTCATCAAATTTGCCTGTAGATTTTATTTGCTTATACTTGAACGCTTGAGATGGGAGAATGTAATTGCAATATTATTAGTACAGAATTAATCTTTGTAAACTTTTTAAATTCGCAAATGGGTCTCAACAACTAAATGAATTAAGGTCAAAGGAGTGTATTAATAAACGGAAACAGGAAGTACATGCCTAGTTGAAAATCCAATGTAGGGAGACAGTATCACAATTTCCGCATATTCTAATGTTTAATATTAAACTGATGAATATTGTATGTTTATTATTGACAGAACAGTGTGTTCTCTCAATATTAAAGTATTTCAAAGTAATCCAGGCATTAATTCAGTTGTTTTTTATCCAATTTCAGCATTTATTAAATTGATATACATTAATGCAATACTAATCTATGTCAGTATCACTTTTATTAACATTATTTTGCAAAAAAATTGTCTTTCATGTTTTTTCAAATTTCACTACTTTTTACATTAATATCCATTTAAAACCCTTAAAATTCTGACAACTTATATTTGTTTTGTGGCAGAAAATTTTCTTTACTTCAAAGCAATATAACTACAAAATTTGAAGAAATTCTAATGAGAAGTGGTGACACAATCCTATTACCTTAAAGGTTCCTATCCTACTGCACGGTAGTTTTCACATACACAGTAATCTCCCCTTAATTTCGTTTTGGAAACACTTCCGCTGACCAGGTAGCTCAGTCAGTAAGAGTAGGAAGTTTGAAACCTGGTCTTATACCACTGAATGTTTTACACTTTTTTGTGTCTTTTTTTTATCTTTGTTATTTTTTCATTCAAGTTCGAATTTGTATGGATTCTTTTCAGAAATGATTTATCAAAGCTAATTATTAGTTATTCTTTTAAAAATTGTGTATTGCGTAGTTATATTTGTTGGCAGTCTGGTACGAGGATCCTTAACATGAAATCAACTTCTCGTGAAAATAAAAACGACTCACAAGTACAGTACAACTTTACTATCTGTCCTACAACATTGACAATTTTACAACATGTAATTTAAATACTATAATTCTGTGTATTATTGATGAAAATTTTAAAATCCTGTAAACAACACAAATTTTCTGAATAAGCAAATAGGGAAAGGCCCGACAAGGCCTGACCAATAGACACTGATCATGATCTATAAGGGGCACCTGAAAGACTGACCAGCTAGGCCAATGTCACTTTTCCCCCTAAAGCCTCATTTTCACAATGCGTTTTTATTTTAAAAGTCTAATAATAGAATACATAAGTAGACTTTCATCATTAATATGTTCAGAATTCAGATTTATTCATCCAAATCATTCTCAATATATCATAAAAACTCAAACGACTACTTATAGCTTACACTTACAGAGTAATGTCCCTTTAAAACACTAAAATTTATCAATCTTCCTTTCAAAATTCTGATCAAGGTCTTAATAAGATTGTTCTATATTCAGTGCTCAAGATAGAATTCCTTTATAGTGGGTGATTCACACTTTTTAAATTAGATGGGCGAAAGTACCTTTTAGCCAGACCAATAGAGGTAATAATATATACGCCTCACCAAATTGTCTTTCAAGTTAAAACACACGATCTTAACATGATCTTTTCTGAAGCAGACCCAATATTATAGTGTTCTGATCAGTGTCTTCAAGTCTCAACCCCGAAGGGAGGGATGATTTCATCTCCCTGGCGTTTTACCAAAGGGATCATTTCTTATTATGAAATAAAACAGAAAACTATATGATGGGGTGAATTTAGATAAGGAAACATGGTGATCATTTGACAGGTTATGCCAGCACGATAAGCCTTTGAATCTCTGTGTATCGCCTTCAAAACACATCAACTTTTCCCTGATAGACGGAGTACGCACTTCAAAACTAGGACATTTTGATCCTCACCTTCATTTTCAGCTTGAAGCCATTCAGAAACCCACAGCTTTACCATAGTAATAGAGACATGATTTCTTTTCCTCTTAAAAACAACATTTTACTCATTTACATATTCAGTATGACTTTTACAAATACCAAGTACTTGAAAGATATGTATATTAGAAGTCATAAACTTGACTTGTGTTACATGCTACAGTACTTGGGTGCTTATACAGCATGAACGCATGTGCGAGAAGAGATTTTACAGCGCACTTTAATTTCCACACAATACACCACAATATAATATTGCTTGAATTTAATATATCCTTCTTTCTCAAGATTTTCACAGTACTTTATTGCAGTTATTTCTAAGTATAAAGACATTTAAAAATTGTTAATAATTAACCCTTTTTTTGGCCCTACCTTCAGTTCCCAGGAGAACAGACCTTTTAGCCCCTAACCCAAAGTTTCCAGGAGAGCAGCTCTGTTACCCCCTTTTAGGACCTTCCCCTCAGCTCCAAGGACAGCCCATTTTAGTCCCTTTTGGGCCCTATACCCCTCATAATCAGCTTCCAGGAGAGCAGCTCTTTTACCCCCTTTTAGGACCTTCCCCTCAGCTCCAAGGAGGACAGCCCATTTTAGTCCCTTCTGGGCCCTATACCCCTCATGATCAGCTTCCAGGAGGGCAGCTCTTTTACCCCCTTTTAGGACCTTCCCCTCAGCTCCAAGGAGGACAGTCCATTTTAGTCCCTTTTGGGCCCTATACCCCTCATAATCAGCTTCCAGGAGGGCAGCTCTTTTACCCCCTTTTAGGACCTACCCCTCAGCTCCAAGGAGGACAGACCTTTTTAGCCCCTTTTTGGCTCTACACTCAGCTCTCTGGAGGACGGCCTTTTTAGCTCCATATCATAAGGATGCTTTATATTGAATTAATTAAAATCTGGTCGGTACTTTTTTTTCAACTAAGTGTTATTCTTGTTTTGAGTTTGAACCCCACCAATAGTTACAGAGGATTAGTGTATAGTAATTACCAACCCCACGAATAGTTACAGAGGATTAGTGTACAGTAATTACAGGCCTATCTCATTAAGTCTAATTGAAGAAATTTATTTAATGGAAATTGAATTATGAAAATCTTTTGGTCTACACTTAAAGCTTACACTGAAATACGAAAAAAAAATATAAAAACTTTAATACTGTAGAAACAGTCAATGTTTGTAGGTCGTTCAAATCAGTAACTTTTAAAACGTATACTGTAAAAGTACAAATTTTAGTGGTGGTCTTATTTTAGCGCCTTTCACGCTTTGAATGTTGAGCTACATTAGGATTGCACCAGTTAGAATTGCTGTTCATTGTTATTTGTTGTATTTTTGCGGGTTCATCAATGGGTTACAATTTGAGAATGCGCTAAAATTTGAGTGCTCTGAAATAAGTATGATGACAGTATTCCGCACAGAAAAGTAATCTCACAGATAAGTAGGAAGTTTGACTCAACCCATTTTGCTACTCCGATTCAACGTTAACCTACTCCGATTCAACGTTTACCTACTCCGATTCAACGTTAACCTACTCTGATTCAACGTTAACCTACTCCGATTCAACGTTAACCTACTCCCATTCAAAGTTAACCTACTCCCATTCAAAGTTAACCCTCTAATAAATTCAAAGTTAAGCACAAAATGAAGGAAACGCTATCTGGAATATAGGTGAAATTGTTGTCATTCATCAGACAAACCCACCGCTATACATTTAAATTCCATTATACGTCATTATGCAAAACATTTAGCCTACACATAAACGGACCAATCTATGTTTAACAGGAATATGAAACATTTTTGTGACTGACAGGAATTTTTTAAACGTTTTCTATGAGGAACTTTACCTCACGAGATTTAAAGTTTTTAGTACGAGTAGATTAGCTATACAATGAATTATTCTTCCCTAAATGAGTGACAACACTTATTACAATTTTACAGATTCTATTTATCTTATAAATGATAGCTCTAAAACACACAGATTATGAAAACTATCAAACACAGGAAGAAAATGTTAAGATTAGGGAAATTATTCAACAGAAATTGATAGAAAGTCGTAACTTTAATCGTGGAAGCTGATATGGGTAAGGATGTAATTATACCCATCCTGTCAATAAACACTTTGTCTAGACATGATAATAATAATGTGTTTTCTAATCATCTACACTGGCACCAAGAAAGTTTGAATTTTCAAAAATTGACTCCATAAAAACCATGTTATCCGTACTTCAATTTTTAAAGTATACACATAATATATCCTTAATCTCTCTTCAGATAAATACATTACAATAATAGCAAGTACCAAGTACCAAGGGAAGCAACTCCCACAAGCTTGACTGTGTGCACTCAAAGTTTTCTCCGGATCGGTCACTATACTGGTCAAGTCCCCTCCACAAACACAGCTGCAGTACTCACAAACATCGCACAAAACAGGATATGAACACTGCTACAAAACATAACTACTGTATCTTGATACATCTTTACTTTTGGTTGTAAAACAAAACACTTTTGGTTAATACATACATATGTATACAATGTGGACAACCTTCCGGCTTGAAACACTACTGTATTCAACATAATGAGCGTCCCCCTCCCTTATAAAGTCCCTGTATCTCTTGTATGATCTGCAAGTCCCATCCCTTACTCCAACATAATTTCTAACTTACATGAAAGAAAATGTCAGTTATGGTAATTATTGGAGAATTTTGGAAGGCTCTGCCTGCAATCCTTCTAATTTAATACTATTTTCCCAAATTGCTAAAACATCCACAGCACTTACTAGGACAAATATGGTATGCGTTTTTGGACAAGAGGTAGGAAAGAAAGGCACTGTTTTAAAGCACTGTTATATAACGTTACAGTAGAATCTATATATAGGGTGACAGTAATACTGTGATGGTTATCTATAACAAAGATAGGAAAGATAGACACAGTTTTTAGATACTATTATATAACACTATATTTACAGAGGTGGTGAAATCAGCCTGCCAAAACAGTAGATTGTTATCTCTATTATACACATTGACCCGTTGCATGCAGTCAAATTTTATACTACATACTGTACATGATTATTGTGTATAATAATATCCCGAGGTCAAATAAAACTGTTTATTACAACTGAATCCCTACAGTACACAGTGTATTTATATATATAATTACCCAGAGCGATGTTTAGCTAGTCAGAACAATAGTTTGGATGGTTCAGGACCTGATGGTCAGATGGTCAGTGAAGGACAGTCAACTGACCATCAGCTGTTACCTCAATCAGTGTTGCACTGTTACTCAGTATTGTGGCAGATGCTAATGGCGTAGGTAGGAAGTAGTCCTGACAGTTTATCCCCCGGGGTCTGTAATTGTGTGGCCAATCTGATCAATACCCTGACAACAGAGTTCTCTGTGTGGGAGTGTATTATAGCTATAATTCCATTTCCCAGAGTCTAGCTACTGTAACACATTTAACATTGGTATACAAACACACCTCTTCACCTAGCGGCTACAACTGTTTTATACCGATAGCTTCTACGGCTGTTTATAGAATGGTAAAGTCGCTACTTCAGCTTTATTGACCTGTATTGTTTCTATATAAAAGGAACGAAGGGCTAAATTACCGTTGTCATATCTAAATAAAGTGCAGCTCTTATAAAAGCATATTTACAAAGAATCATGGATTACTTTACATGTTAACTATTGCTGTAACAGAATGTTTGTATAGGGGACAAAATCTCAGGGATTCAAACAACTAACTGATTAACCCCTGTATTCCGAAAATTGACTACGACATCCTTTGAGTTGGAGCAGTCCAAATACATAATTGGGTGTCAATTGCAAAGGGCTAAATAAATAAAGCCTAAAGAGTTCATGTTCTACTCTCAACACAAATTAAACCAGATAAGCTTTCAAACTTGGACTTCATTCAATATATCCACTCTGTAACTGAACCTTCCGGACTGTTACAGGTATCTATAATACAATCAGACCATATGGTAACTACAGCCCCTCAGCCTGTTCCTCACCGCAATCTTTATCCGTTATAGCCATTTATAAACAAGTCTAAATTTGAAGAGGAAATTCTTTCCAATTTACAGCTGGCACAAATATCTGTACAGCCGTTTTTTACCAAGAGTAGAGCAAATGGAACATACCGTGTCCACCAATACTTCAAACCCGTGAAACAGCCTTCAAATTGGAGCTTCAAGGATCACTGGAACTTAGACTTAAAGACTTGGAATCAGAAACAGCTAAATGTGTGATAACTCTGCGATTTGGGGGACATAGATATTTGAGTCCTGAACTCGTTCTTTTCCCATGGGACTCTAGCTCCCACTACTAGTTCTTAGTAATGGGATTCACCAACACTTTGATCTTTTCCTGTGGGACTCCAGCTCCCTCTACTAGTTCTTAGTAATAGGATTCACCAACACTTTGATCTTTTCCTGTGGGACTCCAGCTCCCTCTACTAGTTCTTAGTAATGGGATTCACCAACACTTTGATCTTTTCCTGTGGGACTCCAGCTCCCTCTACTAGTTCTTAGTAATAGGATTCACCAACACTTTGATCTTTTCCTGTGGGACTCTAGCTCCCACTACTAGTTCTTAGTAATAGGATTCACCAACACTTTGATCTTTTCCTGTGGGACTCTAGCTCCCACTACTAGTTCTTAGTAATAGGATTCACCAACACTTTGATCTTTTCCTGTGGGACTCTAGCTCCCACTACTAGTTCTTAGTAATAGGATTCACCAACACTTTGATCTTTTCCTGTGGGACTCTAGCTCCCACTACTAGTTCTTAGTAATAGGATTCACCAACACTTTGATCTTTTCCTGTGGGACTCTAGCTCCCACTACTAGTTCTTAGTAATAGGATTCACCAACACTTTGATCTTTTCCTGTGGGACTCTAGCTCCCACTACTAGTTCTTAGTAATAGGATTCACCAACACTTTGATCTTTTCCTGTGGGACTCTAGCTCCCACTACTAGTTCTTAGTAATAGGATTCACCAACACTTTGATCTTTTCCTGTGGGACTCTAGCTCCCACTACTAGTTCTTAGTAATAGGATTCACCAACACTTTGATCTTTTCCTGTGGGACTCTAGCTCCCACTACTAGTTCTTAGTAATAGGATTCACCAACACTTTGATCTTTTCCTGTGGGACTCTAGCTCCCACTACTAGTTCTTAGTAATAGGATTCACCAACACTTTGATCTTTTCCTGTGGGACTCTAGCTCCCACTACTAGTTCTTAGTAATAGGATTCACCAACACTTTGATCTTTTCCTGTGGGACTCTAGCTCCCACTACTAGTTCTTAGTAATAGGATTCACCAACACTTTGATCTTTTCCTGTGGGACTCTAGCTCCCACTACTAGTTCTTAGTAATAGGATTCACCAACACTTTGATCTTTTCCTGTGGGACTCTAGCTCCCACTACTAGTTCTTAGTAATAGGATTCACCAACACTTTGATCTTTTCCTGTGGGACTCTAGCTCCCACTACTAGTTCTTAGTAATAGGATTCACCAACACTTTGATCTTTTCCTGTGGGACTCTAGCTCCCACTACTAGTTCTTAGTAATGGGATTCACCAACACTTTGTAAGTGACATTTAGATTATTTTTTTTTACAAAAACATTGCAGATCAAATGAACACTCAGTTGAGACATTTTCATTAAAATTCATTCGTTTTTGATACTGATTGGCAAGATGGCAGTTTCCACGTCAGGTATAGGATTTTTTCTGATTTCCTGTCGTCGTTGTAGTCCCAATGAAATGGTGTATAAGTTAGATTTCCTACACTCCTTTCTCCCCCTGGACAGTTATATCATATGCTAACATAACTGAGAGTAATATAATTCCACGAGTCTCTCTTGGTCTAAAATCAAGAGTTTTGTGTAGAGGGGTCATGGGTTGAAACAACCAAGAAATTGTAAATCGACTATTGTTTTTTGTTTTTTTCGAATTCGGTGGGTAGGGTAGGATAGGGGTGGCATTCTGGCTTCAAAGCCCGCCCTCCCGCCCACTCCCGTCCACTCCCGTCCCGATTCCCCCAATGACTTTCTGTTACAAGAATTATTAAGTTAATGGTTTTATGTTAGATGATAAATACATGCAAGTCTATGATTTAAATCTGTATTTACCCGAGAAATAAAATGCATTGCTAAGCATCTCCACAAGTGCTCAGCCTCCAAACCCTCTTTATTTGTCAACTAGGTCAGGAGCCTATGCTACCAACATATAATGGTTTCATCCTTTTATAAGTGGGAGCCAAATTGGCCTCCTGAACGTTTGGTGATAAGATTTTGTATGTGATGACGTTGAGACAAATGTACTGAGCTACCACAGAAGCTGCCTGTGCCAGCTAACTATTGATGTTGGTGCAGTAATAGACCGCCCTACTGTTTATTATGTAGGTACTTCACTAATTGATGTTAGAGAATGTTATTAATATTATATATATATATACATCCTTCTTACAGTGACTGTCACATGACCTCCTGGTTCAGTCATCAGACATCCACAACCTCACCATCCCCAGTACACCATACCACACCCCTATCCTCAACATCCCCAGTACACCATATTACATCCACAACCTCACCATCCCCAGTACACCATACCACACCCCTATCCTCACCATCCCCAGTACACCATATCACATTCACAACCTCACACCATCCCCAGTACACCTAATCACATCCACAACTTCACATCCCCAGTACATGATATCACATCCACAACCTCACCATCCCCAGTACACCATACCACACCCCTATCCTCACCATCCCCGGTACACCATATCACAATCCCAACCTCACCATACCCAGTACACCTAATCACATCCACAACCTCACATCCCCAGTACATGATATCACATCCACAACCTCACTATCCCCAGTACACCAAATCACACCCACAACCTCACCATCCCCAGTACCCCAAATCCCATCCACAACCTCCCCATCCCCAGTACACCATACCACCCCCCTATCCTCACCATCCCCGGTACACCACATCACAATCCCAACCTCACCATACCCATTACACCTAATCTCATCCACAACCTCACATCCCCATTACATGATATCACATCCACAACCTCCCTATCCCCAGTACACCATACTACATCCTCACCATCCCCAGTACACCATATCCCATCTACGACCTCACCATCCCCAGTACACCAGTACATGATATCACATCCACAACCTCCCTATCCCCAGTACACCATACTACACCCACAACTTCACCATCCCCAGTACCCCATATCACATTCACAACCTCCCCATCCCCAGTACACCTAATCACATCCCCACCCTCCCCATCCCCAGTACACCTAATCACATCCACAACGTCACATCCCCAGTACATGATATCACATCCACAACCTCACCATCCTAAGAACACCATATCACATTCACAACCTCCCCATCCCCAGTACACCATATCACACCCACAACCTCATCATCCCCAGTACACCATATCACACCCACAACCTCATCATCCCCAGTACACCATATCACACCCACAACCTCATCATCCCCAGTACACCATATCACACCCACAACCTCATCATCCCCAGTACACCATATCACACCCACAACCTCATCATCCCCAGTACACCATATCACACCCACAACCTCATCATCCCCAGTACACCATATCACAAATACAACTTCACCATCCCCAGTACCCCATATCACAGCCTCACCATCCCCAGTACACCATACCACCCCCCTATCCTCACCATCCCCGGTATACCATATCACAATCCCAACCTCACCATACCCAGTCCACCTAATCACATCCACAACCTCCCATCCCCAGTACATGATATCACATCCAAAACCTCACTATCCCCAGTACACCATACTACATCCTCACCATCCCCAGTACACCATAGCACATCCACAACCTCACCATCCCCCATATACCATATCACATCTACAACTTCCCCATCCCCAGTACACCATATCACACCCACAACCTCATCATCCCCAGTACACCATATCACATTCACAACCTCCCCATCCCCAGTACACCATACCACCCCCCTATCCTCACCATCCCCGGTACACCACATCACAATCCCAACCTCACCATACCCATTACACCTAATCTCATCCACAACCTCACATCCCCATTACATGATATCACATCCACAACCTCACCATACCCAGTACACATAATCACATCCACAACCTCACATCCCCAGTCCATGATATCACATCCACAACCTCACTATCCCCAGTACACCATACTACATCCACAACTTCCCCATCCCCAGTACACTATATCACATTCACAACCTCACCATCCCCAGTACATGATATCACATCCAAAACCTCACTATCCCCAGTACACCATACTACACCCACAACTTCACCATCCCCAGTACCCCATATCACATTCACAACCTCCCCATCCCCAGTACACCATACCACACCCCTATCCTCAACATCCCCAGTACACCATATTACATCCATGCTTTTAAATATATACTCCCTTGGTAGGTTTCTTACACCTAATCACATCCACAACCTCACCATCCCAAGTACACCATAGCCCATCCACAACCTCCCCATCCCCAGTACACCATAGCACATCCACAACCTCACCTTCCCCAGTACTCCATATCACATCCACAACCTCACCATCCCCAGTACACCATATTACATCCATGCTTTTAAATATATACTCCCTTGGTAGGTTTCTTTTGCATTTATTTTTATTTTTGTAAATTTGTGAAATTTAGACTTTAAGGGATTTTATTTTGGGGATTTTTAGTCTCCAGACTCTAATTTTAATCTCAGGATTGCAAAGTTAAGGGTCACAGATAGACTTGCAAAATTGATTCTATCCATAGCCTTGCTGTACCTACAAGCACACTTCACGGGTCAGGGAACCCTCCTCATAACAGATAGTGCTACAGGTACTCTCGTAACTAGGGCCAATAGAACATGGTTAGACATAAGTGTATTGGTTGATTTGGTTTCAGAACATTCTGTAAGTCTATATCTCTATAGCGTAATTCTGGCGAGGTCTTCACGGAACGTTACCGACACATACGACGGGAGAAGTTGGAGCACTGTCTACTATCACACAAGCATCGCTGCACCCCATGCAAAGGAACCATAAATATGTCTGCTACAATAAAACCAATAGATGAATATCAAAAATGCATTTATGCAGTCGTCCCAGGAGCTGTATACATTTATCAAACTTACATTATCTCAATACAATTTTGTATTTTCTAATACAAAGAACAAAACCTTTATATCATAACTACTAAGTGAAACGAGATGGAAAACCCATACACCGTGTGTAGTATCAATAGTCATGAAAAAGAAAATATAGCAGATGAAATATCCATTTTTATAAAAAAAAAAAAAATTGTAGATGCAAATTCAATAAAATTCCAACCTCAACTTATATTGACTGTAAATACACATGAATATGAAAAGAAGAATAGCCACTCCCGAAGCCGTCTCCATCAATTGTTGTATTGTACTAGTTCCCATTTGCGTTGCTGCCAACATGTTTCAAAATATAGGCAGGCAATCGTCTGGGTACTATATTTCCATGGATGATATATACCTATGATGAAGTGAGAGTGACAATACACACGTACAGGTATGTTATACCAAACCCTCTNATATGGTGTACTGGGGATGGTGAGGTTGTGGATGTGATATGGTGTACTGGGGATGGTGAGGTTGTGGATGTGATATGGTGTACTGGGGATGGTGAGGTTGTGGATGTGATATAGTGTACTGGGGATGGTGAGGTTGTGGATGTGATATAGTGTACTGGGGATGGTGAGGTTGTGGATGTAGTATGGTGTACTGGGGATGGTGAGGTTGTGAATGTGATATGGTGTACTGGGGATGGTGAGGTTGTGGATGTGATATAGTGTACTGGGGATGGTGAGGTTGTGGATGT
>NW_018403428.1:227632-348555 GCF_002113885.1 Mizuhopecten yessoensis | reverse complement strand
GTATCTTATACCAAACCCTCGTTAGTACAGGTATCTTATACCAAACCCTCGTTAGTACAGGTATCTTATACCAAACCCTCGTTAGTACAGGTATCTTATACCAAACCCTCGTTAGTACAGGTATTTTATACCAAACCCTCGTTAGTATTTTTTTCCATTTCTACTTGTACATTTTAGGAGTTAAGGTACTGTGCTGTTTTAAGTGCAGACCACTTAATCATCCTCCCTGATGAGATCCTGGTGGGCTAAAGAGTATTGCTAAGTGTGGAGTAGCTAAAGGCCAATGTTTCTTTGACCTGAACTGAAAACTCTAGTTTATAATTACACCCTCGGTTAAAGTAGATTAGCCTGCCCCTTACACACTACTTACCCTTACACATACACTTTGCTAGGGTACTTAAGTTTGGTTGTTTTGGAATTAACAGCATTAGACTTTGTGAATTAGAAGTTTTAAATAAACAGCTTTCAGATTGATAGCAACTGAAAGTCATGGCCATAATTTTACACTTAAAATACTCATTAAAAATGTCAACGCTGACAAACGCTGACAAAAACAATGTATTTACCAGGGATTTCAATAAGATTTCGAGTTGCATGTATTCAACACAAAGTGGACTGTTAATTTCAGTACATTTTCATAGTACCTTATTGCCATTTTTCAAACTTATTTATGAATTAAAATAGAAAATATCTGCTGTATGATGATATTTTTACCTGCTACTGGCTACAAATGAACCCTTGATATGTACAGTTTGATTATAAAGATACAGGTAATGAATGATGAAAATACAGGTATTGTATGATGAAGACAGAGATATTGTATGATGAAGACACAGGTATTATATGAAGACAGGTATTGTATAATGAAGACACATGTTTTGTATGATGAAGACACATGTATTGTATGATGAAGACACATGTATTGTATGATGAAAACACAGGTATTGTATGATGAAGACACATGTATTGTATGATGAAGACAGGTATTGTATAATGAAGACACATGTTTTGTATGATGAAGACACATGTATTGTATGATGAAAACACATGTATTGTATGATGAAGGCACAGGTATTGTATGATGAAAACACATGTATTCTATGATGAAGACACAGGTATTGTATGATGAAGACACAGGTATTGTATGATGAAGACACAGGTATTGTATGATGAAAACAATGTATTGTATGATGAAGATACAGGTACTGAATGATGAAAATACAGGTATTGTATGATGAAGACAGAGATATTGTATGATGAAGACACAGGTATTATATGAAGACATGTATTGTATAATGAAAACACATGTATTGTATGATGAAGACACATGTATTGTATGATGAAAACACAGGTATTGTATGATGAAGACAGGTATTGTATGATGAAGACACATGTATTGTATGATGAAGACACAGGTATTGTATGATGAAAACACATGTATTGTATGATGAAGACACAGGTATTGTATGATAAAAACACATGTATTGTATGATGAAGACACATGTATTGTATGATGAAGACATGTATTGTATGATGAAGACACATGTATTGTATGATGATCATGAAGACACATGTATTGTATGATGATCTTGAAGACACAAGTATTGTATGATGAAGACATGTATGGTATGATGAAGACACAGGTATTGTATGATGAAGACACATGTATTTTATGATGAAGACACAAGTATTGTGTGATGAAGACAAGTATTGTATGATGAAGACAGGTATTGTATGATGAAGACACATGTATTGTATGATGAAGACACAAGTATTGTATGATGAAGACAGGTATTGTATGATGAAGACACATGTATTGTATGATGATCATGAAGACACATGTATTGTATGATGATCTTGAAGACACAAGTATTGTATGATGAAGACATGTATGGTATGATGAAGACACAGGTATTGTATGATGAAGACACATGTATTTTATGATGAAGACACAAGTATTGTGTGATGAAGACAAGTATTGTATGATGAAGACAGGTATTGTATGATGAAGACACATGTATTGTATGATGAAGACACAAGTATTGTATGATGAAGACAGGTATTGTATGATGAAGACAGGTATTGTATGATGAAGACACATGAATTGTATGATGAAGACACAGGTATTGTATGATGAAAACACAGGTATTGTATGATGAAGACAGGTATTGTATGATGAAGACACATGTATTGTATGATGATCATGAAGACACATGTATTGTATGATGATCTTGAAGACACAAGTATTGTATGATGAAGACATGTATGGTATGATGAAGACACAGGTATTGTATGATGAAGACACATGTATTTTATGATGAAGACACAAGTATTGTGTGATGAAGACAAGTATTGTATGATGAAGACAGGTATTGTATGATGAAGACACATGTATTGTATGATGAAGACACAAGTATTGTATGATGAAGACAGGTATTGTATGATGAAGACAGGTATTGTATGATGAAGACACATGAATTGTATGATGAAGACACAGGTATTGTATGATGAAAACACAGGTATTGTATGATGAAGACACATGTATTGTATGATGAAGACACAAATTTTGTATGATGAAGACAGGTATTGTATGATGAAGACACATGTATTGTATGATGATCATGAAGACACATGTATTGTATGATGATCTTGAAGACACAGGTATTGTATGATGATCATGAAGACACTGGTATTGTATGATGAAGTCTAGTGTATTCGGGTTATGAGAAAACTATGCTAGTGTATTTGGGTTATGAGAAAACTATGCTAGTGTATTTGGGTCTATGAAGTAAGGTAATGGATGATCACCATACACATTAAACTGGCACACAGCTGTGTAACTTTGTGATGCATGGTCATGGTGTGCAGACTTAACTACAGGTTAATCAGGTGTAAGTGAATCTGTTATAAACTTCCTCAGGTGTTCTGTACATATATCCCAGGTGTTCTGTACATATATCCCAGGTGTTCTGTTTACAGTTATTCCAGGTGTACTCTGAGGTACATATACACACACGTTTGTTCAGCCAGGCATGACAATGCAATATATATATCTAGGCCACTTTATCAAATAACCTTGACCTCTTTTATAAAGTGCACTGCAGTGTAAACTTAAAGCTGTGGTAGTTATTGTAATTAAACCAGAATAAAAGACATCTCCTTCTAATAACCGTTACCCGAGATCTGCGGTTGAACGTTTTTTGATCATTGTACAGTATATATATTTTGTAAGGCCCAAGGAGACTGATATTACCAGTATTGTTGGTCGTCTTTTTTTATTGTTGACATTACCTTTAAATAATGTGGAGTTTAACAACCTGACAAAACTGTACAAAACACTACCTCTAAGTATTATAATAATGATTACAGCACTGTGTATTCAGGGCTGACACAATACAAGTTATAGCCGTAGGGGACCCCTTAGACTGTACAAGATCTTAGTGTATACAGTGTTAGGGCCGACGTCATACAATTAATAACCATACGGGACCCCTTAGATTGTACAAGATCTAAGTGTAAACAGTGTTAGGGCCGATGCCATACACTGTACAAGATCTTAGTGTATACAGTTTTAGGGCCGACACAATACAAGTTATAGCCGTAGGGGGCCCCTTAGACTGTACAAGATCTTAGTGTATACAGTGTAAGGGCCAATGCCATACAATTAATAACGGTAAGGGACACCTTAGATTGTACAAGATCTTAGTGTATACAGTGTAAGGGCCAATGCCATACAATTAATAACGGTAAGGGACACCTTAGATTGTACAAGATCTTAGTGTATACAGTGGTAGGGCCAACACCATACAATTAATAACCGTAGAGGACCCTGTAGATTGTCCAAGATCTTAGTGTATACAGTGTTAGGGCTGACGCCATACATGTAATAACCGTACAGGACCCCTTTAAATACTGCACAAGATCTTAGTGTATACAGTGTTAGGGCCGACGTCATACAATTAATAACCATACGGGACCCCTTAGATTGTACAAGATCTAAGTGTAAACAGTGTTAGGGTCGATGCCATACAATTAATAACCATAGAGGACCCCGTAGATTGTACAAGATCTTAGTGTATACAGTGTTAGGGCCAACACCATACAATTAATAACCGTAGGGGACCCCATAGATTGTACAAGATCTTAGTGTATACAGTGGTAGGGCCAACACCATATAATTAATAACCGTAGGGGACCCCATAGATTGTACAAGATCTTAGTGTATACAGTGTTAGGGCCAACACCATACAATTAATAACCGTAGAGGACCCTGTAGATTGTCCAAGATCTTAGTGTATACAGTGTTAGGGCCAACACCATACAATTAATAACCGTAGGGGACCCCTTAGATTGTACAAGATCTAAGTGTAAACAGTGTTAGGGCCGATGCCATACAATTAATAACCATAGAGGACCCCGTAGATTGTACAAGATCTTAGTGTATACAGTGGTAGGGCCGACGCCATACAATTAATAACCGTAGAGGACCCCGTAGATTGTACAAGATCTAAGTATATACAGTGTTAGAGCCGATGCCATACAATTAATAACCGTAGAGGACCCTGTAGATTGTACAAGATCTTAGTGTATACAGTGTTAGGGCTGACGCCATACATGTAATAACCGTACAGGACCCCTTTAAATACTGCACAAGATCTTAGTGTATACAGTGTTAGGGCCGACGCCATACAATTAATAACCGTAGAGGACTCCGTAGATTGTACAAGATCTAAGTATATAGAGTGTTAGAGCCGATGCCATACAATTAATAACCGTAGAGGACCCCGTAGATTGTACAAGATCTTAGTGTATACAGTGTAAGGGCCAATGCCATACAATTAATAACGGTAAGGGACACCTTAGATTGTACAAGATCTTAGTGTATACAGTGTTAGGGCCAACCCCATACAATTAATAACCGTAGGGGACCCCATAGATTGTACAAGATCTAAGTGTATACAGTGTTAGGGCCGAAGCCATACACATACCACATTAATGAATGGGACTCCCATGAACTGTACAAGATCTAGATCTTAGTGCACTCCTATAGTTATCAACATAACTTTTAAATCAGTTACAATACTGAGCGATTAGTTAGATAACCATCCTGATTATAGGACTGGGATTATCACAGCCGGTGTACACAATCGGCTATATATCCCTTCGTTATGCACGGCATCCAAGACATATCAAAATGTATAGTACAAGTATCAAGCTGCTTGAATCAATTGATCTATTTAAAAGTACTGAATGATCGTTCAAAATGCATCAAGATGTTGACTCATTTATCACTTACTGTTTACCTAATGTCAAACACTAGTTAATGGATTGCTTCAAGCTAGATTCCGTTTCTCTTAGTTCCTTTATATTAACTTTTATTTGTGGTCCAGGTTTCATAAAATTTAAGTATTAATTATTTACGTTAACCAATAAAAATCTCCTTCCTCCAGTAAGTCAACATGTTTACATCACCAACACCACAGAAAGTATATATTAACTCATTCACCCAGGAAGACACATTTGAACCCTTCCAGTTCAAAGGTTGGAATATTTCATTATGAAATTTCAGGGGTGAATGATGAGTTAATAAAATACAATGTACAATACATGTTGCCTTAATGGTCTCCATTCGATATCATCAAAACTTAAATTGACAAAATGGTCTGTACCAGCAAACTTTCTTCATAAAAAGTGATATCTATGAAAACACTGTTTTGATAGTGTTTTGATTTACAAGAAAATTACAGCAATTACCTTTCAACAGAAAAGGAAATTGTCTCATCTTGAAAGAAAAAGAAGGAAGGATCATCCTAAAACCCACCAACATATTTAAATATTTCCCTCATTTACATGGTATATACTGTACAACTGAAATATGTTTAAAAAAAGTCCATGCCTTCCTAGTTTTTTGTGTAAACGATACCTAACGGGCATCTATAACCCAATTTACATCATGTTAAGATCAAATGTATTTTAGATCAAGACATTATCAGATTTCAAGTATATCTCTCTACTACACCACAGGATGTGCTTCCCTATCAATAAAACAACTTTTAACAAAAGAACAACCAACTTCCTGCTTCATAGATTGTTGTTTAAAATGATAATTACCGTTAAAGGCAAACTGATATTCTTAACCCAGGAAGTTTGGTTTAATTGCTGATCATCATCACCTTTGACCTTTCACCAGTCATTGTTTAGACTTGTAGCAGTACAATACCTTTAATGTGTCTAAAACTACTTCACAAAACTTATATTTGTACAGGTGTATCTAATTGTACTACAACTGTATTACAGCTCATTTTATTTTAAATCCTATCTTAATTCTGCAAATGTGTTTAAAAAGATAAATACATAAGGTAGCTAGATGATGTGAAAGATACTTTAACATATATCTGAGTATCTGCAGGGCCGTGGTGGCCGAGTGGTTAACATATATCTGAGTATATGCAGGCCGCGGTGGCCGAGTGGTTAACATTTATCTGAGTATCTGCAGGGCCGCGGTGGCCGAGTGGTTAACATATATCTGAGTATCTGCAGGGCCGCGGTGGCCGGGTGGTTAACATATATCTGAGTGTCTGCAGGGCCTGCAGGGCCGCGGTGGCAGAGTGGTTAACATATATCTGAGTATCTGCAGGGCCGCGGTGGCCGAGTGGTTAACGTGTTTAAATTTGATCATCTAGGATCATGATCACTAGCCCTCCACCACTGGGTAGCAGGTTCCAGGCATACGAAAGGCAGTCGCCAGGTACTGGCTGCTGGTCGGTGTTTTTTACCTGATACTCAAGTTTTCCTTCACCACCAAAACCTGGAAAGTCCTTAAACGACCCTAGCTGTTAACAGGAGAATAAACCACACTGTATATCTGTGACATAATGGGATGCATGATGGACTTGCCTTGCCAATTAATGCCAAAACATGTATACCATTAACATGTATATTCCCCAAAATATCTCCCTAAAAGTGAGGCCTTTCTTTCTCATTCCGACCAACATTCAGCCTGTACCTACATGTATAAGATTTACTCTTTTTTTTCTCGCAATTTGATAAAAAACAATTCTGAAGATTTTGCTCCTATATAGATGCTTGATACAAGGGCTTCATAATATGTTACATTCTTCATTTTTTTCCCGTAAAAAGGGGAATACAGTGTTAAAGGACAAATAGATGTGCTTCTTTCCACCCTGTCATACATCCCCAAAATATCTCCCTGCTTCAAAGGAAGCCCTGTCATACATCCCTAAAAGATCACCCAGCTTCACAGGAAACCCAGTCATACATCCCCAAAATATCTCCCAGTTTCACAGAAAACCCTTTCATACATCCCCAAAATATCTCCAAGCTTCACAGGAAACCCTGTCATACATCCCCAAAATATCTCCCAGTTTCACAGAAAACCCTTTCATACATCCCCAAAATATCTCCAAGCTTCACAGGAAACCCTGTCATACATCCCCAAAATATCTCCCAGCTTCACAGAAAACCCAGTCATACATCCCCAAAATATCTCCCAGCTTCTCAGGAAACCCTGTCATACATCCCCAAAATATCTCTCAGCTTCACAGGAACCCCTGTCATACATCCCCAAAATATCTCCCAGCTTGACAGGAACCCCTGTCATACATCCCCAAATATCTCCCAGCTTGACAGGAAACCCTGTCATACATCCCCAAAATATCTCTCAGCTTCACAGGGAACTCAGTCATACATCCCCAAAATATCTCCCAGCTTCACAGGAATCCCTGTCATACATCCCCAAAATATCTCCCAGCTTGACAGGAACCCCTGTCATACATCCCCAAATATCTCCCAGCTTCACAGGAAACCCAGTCATACATCCCCAAAATATCTCCCAGCTTCACAGGAAACCCGGTCATACATCCCCAAAATATCTCCCAGCTTCACAGGAAACCCAGTCATACATACCCAAATATCTCCCAGCTTCACAGGAAACCCAGTCATACATCCCCAAATATCTCTCAGCTTCACAGGAAACCCAGTCATACATCCCCAAAATATCTCCCACCTTCACAGGAAACCCTGTCATACATCCCCAAAACATCTCCCAGTTTCACAGAAAACCCTTTCATACATCCACAAAATATCTCCAAGCTTCACAGGAAACCCTGTCATACATCCCCAAATATCTCCCAGCTTGACAGGAAACCCTGTCATACATCCCCAAATATCTCCCAGCTTGACAGGAAACCCTGTCATACATCCCCAAATTTCTCCCAGCTTGACAGGAAACCCTGTCATACATCCCCAAAATATCCCCCAGCTTCACAGGAAACCCTGTCATACATCCCCAAAATATCTCTCAGCTTCACAGGAAACTCAGTCATACATCCCCAAAATATCTCCCAGCTTCTCAGGAAACCCTGTCATACATCCCCAAAATATCTACCAGCTTCACAGAAAACCCAGTCATACATCCCCAAAATATCTCCCATCTTCACAGAAAGCCCTGTCATACACCCCCAAAATATCTCCCAGCTTCACAGGAAACCCTGTCATACATCCCTAAAAGATCTCCCAGCTTGACAGGAAACCCACAATACATGTACCAGATTCCGGTTTCTTGATGATATTGCAGATTCCTAAATAACTTGACCACGTTGAAATGCAACAGTAACTACGTATATATGTACATGTAGTAGTTGATAAGATATATATCTGCCATATCTGGCTGAGACAGCCAGCCTTTCACTGCGGAATATAAATGTGTTTTACCATAAAAAGGACATATAATAAACAGTGGGGAAACTAGAGTAAAGTCACATCTCATCAATAACTGTAATACTATTGTCTCTTATACACACGTATCTACTGAACTTATCTAAAACAGCTACGCACACATGCCAGTAATAGTAATTAAGGTTTCGCCTAACTCTGCCATCATAGAATACATGTACATTTGTCCCTTTTGAGATAATTTGTACTCCAGAAACACAACTGGAGACTTAAGTAAGTTCTGTAACTACATTTTTCTTAGCCCCGACAAGAAGAACATAATGAATAGTTTGTTCAAAATATTCAGTAGCTTGATGGCCGACATTCTGAAGCATGACATCATTTCAATGTAAAAGGCAACCATTAGATTGTCAATTTGACCAGTATAGGAATATCTACGTGTAAACCATTGGTAACTGACATAGAGCGCCACACTTCGGCCACAACACACTTTACCTCTGGTGGAGAGATTATCAAGTTAAAATTCAAATATTTATAAAAGTGTCACACATCTTAAAGTGCGTTAAAAGACTACCCTTGCATACCCGGGTATATACTCGCTAGCACCTTGTCCATTAAATATTAAGAATTGAGGCAGCCACACGTACTGTTCATGTTAAAATAACCATTTAACTTTTTATGTCAGTATGTCCTTTTGTGTACTATTAAAAATAAAATATTTAAAATGTCTTCAGAGTACACAACGGTAAATTAATATTTACCTTAGTTATCAGTCCATATAGGCCCTCCAGCATCTTGGCCTTTATGATAACAATTTCTATAACAGTCCCCTAACTGTCGCGACGTATAATAGTGTAACAGACTTGAGCAGTTATATTGATAGTAC
This sequence comes from Mizuhopecten yessoensis, assembly GCF_002113885.1. Taxonomy (NCBI): domain Eukaryota; kingdom Metazoa; phylum Mollusca; class Bivalvia; order Pectinida; family Pectinidae; genus Mizuhopecten; species Mizuhopecten yessoensis. The sequence goes on along the minus strand of NW_018403428.1, from coordinate 338,975 downwards.
TGGATTACTAAGGAGCACTGATATTGTGTCTGAGCTGTACATATTACTTGTTCTTTATTATCATACTCTAGCCTGCAGCTGTCAGTAAACATTGAGACGAGCGCTACAGGTAGCAACAGTTTCAAACTCTAAAACACTTACATGTATAACCAATTTCAGAATTCTACAGAAATTTAATCATGTGTATAAAGTATCGAACAGATATTTTTCTTATTGCGTAAGATGAAAATAAGATGTTTTAGAAAAGAAACAGAAGAAATTGTATCTGTAAATTCAGACATTGTTTTTGAGTTTGTCCTCACAATTAGATACAAATCTGATCATTAGAACAGGAATCCAGACACGACCGTATGTTTAATATACAACAACAACCAACTTACGATGTCTATTACAACACAGCTGTTATACCCCTACATAGCCACAGCTAGGACAACCATCAAGATGGTGTCTACCACAAACACGTAAAGGAAAGTCGCTACAATTTACTTGTACGATGATAAAAAACAGCTTTAATGGTAGCAGACATCTTGTCCTGATCAACAGTTTTTGTTGAAAGTGTGAGTAATCCGGCATTAACTTGAAGGTCAAGGTCAAATAAAGTGTTTCATCCTCTGACATCATGATGACAACATAGGAATGTCGTTTTCGACTGATTTAACCCCAGTCTGTACTGCACTCTTATCTCCTTCAGTCACAAGCTTTGTGACAAAGTCAACTGATTTTTCTGTCATTTTTCATAGACCTTAACAGTTTTGCTTTGGAAAAACGTTTTCAAACACAACTCTCACAAGGCCTTGCTCACATTTCAAGCGATCTTTCTTTGAACACACTTCAAAATATGCTACTGTTTTAATGTTATGAATTTAAACCTTTTTAGTTCTTCTGAAGATCAATAGAGTATTTTTAAGGTCAAGGTCATTCCTTTTTGTAAAAGTTTGGGCCCTTTGGGCCAGGTGAGCTAACAATTGTGAAATTAGTACATGTATACTATGTACACCATCGATACCAGGAAACGTTTGCTCGGTCAAATATATTTGTCCTTTGCTGGTCAACCCTTTCACCCCTATGCAACTTAAGTAGACGCTCCCATGTATTGATCTGGATGATCCCATTATGGTCTACAGTGGTGAAAGGGTTAAATATCAGTATTTGATGAGTATTTTACCCTGAGCAAGTGATCACTATGTATGGTTTGCTGTGGACCAATATTCCATGTCAGTATCAATTAGGCTTCTCTACAGACTGAATTCATAAACCAAAATAGGAAAAGGGTCATAACTCTATTTAAACATTCACAACTTCCTACCCGGTAGGGTACTGATCCCCTGTACAAGTTTTAAAAATCAGTGATTGCAAGTAGCATCATTTTATAAAATGTATAAAATCACAAAAAAGGGACATCACTCCTAATAAAATAATCCAAATAAAAAGTAAATTGCAAGGTCATAATTACTAGGGCACTTATATCATAAGTAACAAGTTTAATAAAGATTGATTGAGAAGTAAACTGTGGTGCAAACTTTGGTCCAATGGTTGACAGATACCCTTACTCCAGTATATCCCCTAAGGCTTACATTGTTTGGGGAGNAAAGGGAGGTAGGGAAGGGAGGGGGGTGGAGAAAGGGGGGGAGGGAGGGGGAGGGTGGAGAAAGGGAGGTAGGGAAGGGAGGGGGGTGGAGAAAGGGAGGTAGGGAGGGGGAGGGTGGAGAAAGGGAGGTAGGGAGGTGGAGAAAGGGAGATAGGGAGGGGTGGGATAGCCGTTATTAATTATGTGCAGACAAGCTGAATGAGGCTTACAATACACAATACACCATTGCGAAAATAATCCCTATATGATAAGAAAGTAGATAAATTATGTACACCAGCATGAAGACATGGGTGACAATGTAATGGTCTACATGTAAATGATTGTTTTAGATATAGTACTCATCATAGCCATGTACTAGCACCAGTCCTAAAACACAAGTATAGGAAAGGGACCGGTATAATGAGGTAGGTATATATATAATGACAGACAAAGCCCCCCCCACCACTTTCTCAGGGAGGGAGGAAGTATAATGACAGATAAAGCCCCCACCTCCACCCCACCCCCTTGACAGTTGGCAGAGAAAGTCCCACCCTGCCAGGGCAGGGAGGCAGGTATTATGACAGAAAAAGCCTCCCTCCCTCCCAATACTCACTCGGGAAGGGAGGCAGGTATAGTGACACAGATCCCCCCCCCCCGGTACTCCTCAGGGAGAGAGAGAGGTATATTAATAGGGAAAGCTCCCCACCCCCACTCCCCAAGTAGGGAGANCCCCCCCCAATACATTTATGATTGCATACAACCCTTTAATACAATGTACAACACTTCAATACAATACATATCATAATAAAATGTTAACAACCTACTAATTATTTAAACCACAATTAATTACTTATGAATACGCAATAAGATCAATTGTCTAAATACGTCTCTGTCGTAACAGTGCATTTCCCAATACTAAATATATCTAACACACATACAACACACACGAAGTCGTGGTCAACCTAGCAGTGGAAATAACAGCTAAACCATTTTGTCAAGCTGTGGCAAAAGGCGTTGTAAATTACAGCTTACTGAAGGGGGTCAATAGTTAAATGTACATAAGTTACATATATGCATGTGCCCGTTGTATAGCCCTCGCGCCGTGTGTATTGTACCTGGCGCTTACATCCCTGTTGATAGCCTCGTGCCGTGTTTACACATGTGTAAATGTTAACTGTTGAAAACAAACGTCGCGACATGACATTCGTTGAAGGAGAAAGATAACTACATGTAGAGCTACCAACCTTATTTCTGGTGTCTTTAAGGTGAACGTTGCCACCCTTTTCAGAAGGCTATCCCTCTCCTTTCTTAGAGTCGTAACCTCTTCTTGTAAGCGTTCTATCGTCTCTGCTTGGAGAAATACTGTTTTCTCCTTGTCTTCCAATAATCGCCATAACTCGTCCACTGACAGAGTTTTCTCAGAATCGCTATCGTCGATACAATCCCCCATTTTGTGCACCATCCCTCCACAAAAACCGTTGTAATATCCTCAACGTAAACCGTACTACAACTTAATTGTGGCTACCAAAAATCGTCAGCCATATTCAACGAAGCGGACTGCCACAATCAATGTGTAGGCACAGACAAGCGATTGTGAGGTACGCCGTGTACGCTATGCTCCTATACGTTTAAGTGTGTAAACAGAACATTACGTATACACCTACTTAGTACTGTATCCAAAGTCTTCGGAATCGTCCTTCACGGTACTTCTAGCTGTCAATACCACTGCTACGCGAAATGAAAGTTTACATACTTTTGACTTTTCAGTGCGGAAGTAGGGTCGCGTGACGTCACGACATGTACAGGTAGAGGGGTCACCTCAGGTAGAAGTGCCAAAATGTGCTATTACTCATCGTCTATATATGGTGAGATATTGGCTTAATCATTCAATATAAGGGAGCTGTCCTTTTACAGTTTGTTAGAAAAAATATAGGGATTAGGGACAAATAGGGTGAGCCGAAAAAGCACATTATATAATGGGGCGCCATTTTACCTTTTTTCCCCATGTAAAAAAAAAACTAGGTGCACGTGATAACACCCTAATGAAATGCCGGTGTCATTAATTCGTTATGTCGTCAGGTGACAGTGCTTTATATTAGCAGTGATCTCCCATTAATTGATAAAGAGATAAAATAACCACAAATTAGTTAAATGATATCATTAATTATTTTACAGCGATTTTGCTATAATGAAATGGTGACGTCACGTATAATGTGCCGGATGAAATCACCATACCATATATATATACTGTTATCACTTTACGATACGGAGATTTCACGCCATTTTATTGTGATATCGCTATAACGAATGAGTGGCTCTATTATGTACCGGACATTTTATTGTTTTATCAATAGCACTAGAGTGAATTGGCGACATCACAAACCCATCATAGGGATACATCACTGAAATGAGGAAAAACATGTAAGATGGGTATTATATAACATATTCAAATAATTGCACGTGTCTTTAAAGAAAAGTACAAAAATTCAAATTCAACTTTTAATTCAATTTTCAGTTCTGAAATACGTATTCATACGTACCAATAGTTAAATACATACAGTTAAATCGAATTGAATTGAACATATCTTGAACTGAATTGAAGACTTTCCAACATCTAGAGATTGGTGAAATCATCTGAATTTATGTGGGTGTGTCGTACCAGAGACAGACAGCTTCGACCTTGTACAAGCCTTTCACTACATCCTGCTCATTTACATGCCTTTCTTTCGTCTCCTAAATGACTGAGAGGCCGTGAAAAAGCTGTGCCTGATCAGTAATACATGGACGGTCACAGACGACGGGCGTGTGGTCAGATCTCGCTAATGTATAATCACTATCCATTACTGGTAAGTTTCTTTTTTGACCATATACATTTGACTTATATCTTGTCATAAACGATTTGGCATGTCGTTGATTTGTTCTTGTTATTTTATTATCTGCCATTACTGAGAGATGAGTGGATTCTTCAAATGTAGATCTAAACGAGTCCATAGAAAACTAGGAGTCCAGGACTCAAACATCCGTGTCTCAAAACTCACGAAGTTATATCATTGAAATGAAAATGTAATTGTCACTCTAATGAATTGATAAACCCATTGTCACTATTATTATTGATAAAACCACTATCACTTAATGAATAGATAAAACCATTGTCACTATAATGAAATGATAAAACCATCGTCTATATAATGAATTGATAAAACCATTGTCATTATATTGTAATGATAAAACTATTGTCAATATAATGAATTCATAAAATCACTGTCACTTAAATAATTGATAAAACCATTGTCACTATAATGAAAAGATAAAATCATCGTCACTACAATGAATTGATAAATGAATTGTCATTATAATGAATTAATAAAATCATTGTCACTATAATGAATTCATAAAACCATTGCCACTATAATGAATTGATAAAACCATTGCCAATATAATGAATTGATAAAACCATTGCCAACATAATGAATTGATAAAACCATTGCCAACATAATGAATTGATAAAACCATTGTCGCTATAATGAATTAATAAAACCATTGTCACTATAATGAATTCATAAAACCATTGACACTACAATGAATTGATAAAACCATTACCAATATAATGAATTGATAAAACCATTGCCAATATAATGAATTGATAAAACCATTGTCGCTATAAGGAATTGATAAAACCATTGTCGCTATAATGAATTGATGCAAATATTGTCACTACAATGAATTGATAAAACCATCGTCACTATAATGAATTCATAAAACCATTGTCACTTTAATGAATTTTTAAAACCATTTTCACTATGCTGAATTGATAAAACAATTATCGCTATAATGAATTTATATAAACATTGTCACTTTAATTTATTGATAAAACCATTGTCACTATAATGAATTCATAAAACAATTGACACTATAACGAATTGATAAAACCATTGCCAATGTAATGAATTGATAAAACCATTGCCAATATAATGAATTGATAAAACCATTGTCACTATAATGAATTGATAAAACCATTGTCACTATAATGAATTGATGCAAATATTGTCACTATAATGAATTGATAAAACCATCGTCACTACAATGAATTGATAAAACTATTGTCACTACAATGAATTGATAAAACCATCGTCACTATAATGAATTCATAAAACCATTGTCACTATAATGAATTTTTAAAACCATTTTCACTATGCTGAATTGATAAAACAATTATCGCTATAATGAATTTATATAAACATTGTCACTTTAATTTATTGATAAAACCATTGTCACTGTAACGAATTCATAAAACCATTGTCACTGTAATGAATTGATAATACAATTATCAGTAAAATGAATTGATAAAACCACGTGCACTAGATGATTTAGTATATCCATATCCAGTTTAATTTAGTGATATCGTCAATTCATTTGTTCCGACTTGAAAATTGAAACAGCGTTACAATCTTTCATTATTTCTTCCACACCGATGATTGTTACAAATCACTTGATTTTCAGTGGAAATCGGCAGTCAGATACAGACGACAACATGTACAGTAAGACGGTAAATGTGGACATTCTCGAGGTTAGAGACTCGATGTGGAGAGTACCTCATGAGATTGTAACAATATAGCGTAATTACGGTCGGAGGGTTGGTTGCTGAAGTTGGTATCCCGGTTGTGAGCTAGCAGATGCTTAGGGCTGGGTAAAAGTAAGTCGGAACCCCCGTGTGTTTAGTAATGACGATCATTAAGCATTAGGGACTCTGTACATGTAGTAAAGTACGCAACTATTGGACATGTGTCTCCCTGGGATGAAGTATATGTTTGTTGTTGAAACCAGTGTATGCCAATAGAGAACGTACGTTAATCAAGCAACATGGTTTGCAGGTCGACAAATGATAAACCATTTCGAATTTTTCATTTGTGCATTACCTTAATATGCTTGTTCAGACGTTTTATTTCAGCATTGCTAAACTTACCGGTATAAAGCAGTGAACAGCACGCATCACTCTGATCCATCAACAGCTAACAATATGTGATCGGCGGTAAATTGTTTCCACATCTATTAACTTTCATGACATTCTCACAATCTCAGAGACCAGAATAAAATGGCGAAGATCACATATAGATGTGAAAGATACAGAGGAGCTGAGGTAGAAAATAGACAACCATTTAGTCTTCATCACGCTTAAACTCAGGCATACAGGTGAATAGCCAACATCCAAAATAAAGTTTGATATTAACAAACTGAAGGACAAAAGCTTCGAAATGACCTTATCCCAACAATTAGCCAGACTTCACGTAATTCAAGATCTGGATAGAGATAACAATAATAGACGAAAAGTGGGGAATATCAATGAGGTATATATATATACTAGAATATATAGATAAGATCAGCGAAGACTGTATTGATTGTGGTACAAAAACACATACCCTATAACTGGATAACATCCGAGACAAGGAAGAAAATAGGTATCAGGTGTGAAACAAAGAAAGATAAATGAAGAAATATCAGCTAGACTTCCATCAAGAATATCGTGACTCACAACGGGAGGTGAAAATTGATTTGTGCCGACAAAAGTGGTTTTTTGTAGTCAATCTTGCTTCTAAAGCAGAGAAAGCAGCTAACAAAGGCGAAAAAGGAAACGTCTACAAAGTCACCAAAGCTGTGTGGAAATAGGAGATCAGTACAGAATAACCCTATTCACGATAAGAAAGGGGCACTTTTAACAATAGAAAAGGAACAAGAGATCGGATGGACAGAATACTTTCAAGAAAATTCTCAACAGACAAGCCACAAACTAAGGAACCTAATATTCAGGAATCTGAGCAGGATCTTTGTTGACGTTTAACCACCAGAAATACCACAAGTCTTTTCTGCAAACACGACCATTAAGAGTGGTAAGCTCCAGGTGTGTATTCGCAATGCAGAATTGATCTGAACCTACATACACCTTTAACCTGACCAATGACACGATGGTGTGATGGTGTCACTCTACCCTTCATCCCTAGTAAGATTGGGCCAATATTATCATTAGAAGAGTAGCACATGCTGTAGACAGCTTACTTAGAAAAGGACAAGCTGGATCCACCCAGGAAGAGGCTTCACAGACCAGATATTTATATAATGTAACATTTTGACAGCATCCACCGAAAAAGTCTATGTAAAAACATCTCATCAACCTCATCAAAAACTTTATATGCAGAGTTAGAAATAGCGACCCTCACTTTTCTGTAAAATCTGGAGTCCAGCAAAGCTGTGTCATGCTGTCATCTATATTTAGCATGACTATAGATTGGGTTATACGCCAAACAACAGCAGACCTATTATAGGGCATCAGATGGGAGATGTTTACCACTGTTGAAGTCATGGAGTTGCTGATGACACTGCTGTACTCTCTCACATCGACCAACACATACAGGATACAACCACTCTTCCTCAGAAATATGACCGACATTTGAAATTGAAGATCTACGGAAGAAAAACAGAAGTTATGACTATCAACATCGGTAATCCATCACCAATTACAGTAGATAACCTGACAAGTACCAACACACTTTACTTACCTTGGCAGTACAAGATGGTGACGACGAGACTGACAAGTACCAACACACTTTACTTATCTGGGCAGTACAAGATGGTGACGACGAGACTGACAAGTACCAACACACTTTACTTATCTGGGCAGCACAAGATGGTGACGACGAGACTGACAAGTACCAACACATTTTACTTATCTGGGCAGTACAGGATGGTGACGACGAGACTGACATACCAAACCGGCTTTCAAAGGCAAGAACTGCATTCAGGAACCTGCAAGTTGTCTGGAGATCCGGACAATACACTAGAAGGATGAAACATCTCTCTATGACAGCTGCATACTACCAATACTTCTTTATGGATCTGAATGCAGGAGAAATAAAGAGAAGACGACAGAAATGGCAATTCTGACACCATTACAAAGACCTCTGTTTTCTTGACACCCTGGGGTAAACGCAAGAGGGGAAAACTGTGGGTAAGATGATGGCACACAATAGAGGCTGAGAGGAAAAAGCATCAGAAAACATGGGAGATTTTACAGAGGCTGGCCAACAATAGTCAGGTGTGGAGAGACTCGTTGCTGTCCCACACCTATAACGGGCAGTAAGTAAGTAAAGAAAGTAAGTAAAGAAAGTAAGTTAGTAAGTAAAGAAAGTAAGTAAGTAAGTAAAAAAAAGTAAGTAAGTAAAGAAAGTAAGTATGCAGTAAGTTAGTAAGGTAAGTTAGTAAAGTTAGTAAGGTAAGTTAGTAAGCAAGCAAGTGAATAAGAATTTATCTAGTAAATACAGTGTATGTGAGTAAGTTTTGAAACGTTTTCCTTTTTTATGAAAAATAAAACCTAAAAAGGCCCCCTCCATCCCTTGGGACAGGGTGACTGGGCTTTATAGGGATATAAAGGTAAATATTCAAAATATTTCTCTGTCCTTAAGACAGAAGGGATTCTTACCAAATTTGATGTGGAGCGCTTTGGGCCAATGGGATTCAATATTGTGTAAATGTTGTCTTAACTGCTTAAATATCCAGGTGAGTTATACAGAGTTTTTTCTCAGCCTGTTGTTCTCGTCAACATAAAAAATCAACAAAAGAAAAATGTATTGCTTTGCCTTGTAAATACTACAATAATAAAAGCGAGTGTAATACATTATATATCATACTCTTGACTATGTTTTCTTACCCAGTTTTAGAGTTAGTTGTTAGGTTTGTAGGAGTAAGATTTGGTTACATCACCATTCAACTAATTGACTATAATACCAAATAAATAGTATCGAAAATTCAAGTATTGTCAACAGTTTTGAATTAACAGGCAATACACGTATGTTATAGCTATATAACGACAAAGTCTCGTGACCGGAGTGTGATATATTTATTTGGACAAAGTTATATGGCCGCGAGTGTAATAGTAACGACTTTATTGATGATTACATTTGTAGTATTCGTTTTCAGGGGAGGTATAAAATAGAGATAAACCAAGTTTGTACTAACCTTAAAGTTATACTAATAATGTCTGGACCTACTGATCACTTAAGTACATTTCGTGTTAACGTTCATCAGTCTGTTTCTATAACGATATCCTGTCACAAACAAAGAGACTTCCAGTTATACAATGCCATGAAATTGAGTCCGAATTAAGAAGTTAGCGAAATCTATTACCGAAGGTTAAATAAACGGTGAGTTAAAAGGGAGTATTCAGGCCCTGTTAAAACGCTAATGAAATAATAATATTAGTACACACACAAAGATCGCTTGTTCAATAGACATTGGTGGGGCACAAACATTGATGGTAATTGTACCTGCCTAGCAGACCACGGGACACATTCACGGACGCGTTGGAGGGAGAAAGGATTTAGGTGTAATATAGATGTCTGCCCAGGTTGTGTTACATAAAATTGCTTTTAACTTTTAGACTGTTGACATGTCCTGGTGCTACAAAAGAAGGATACATGTATCTAGAAAAATGAGTGAAATGAATTCGTTAATCATACCAAAATAATCATTTAGCTCTTTGCTTGGAAACTATCTTGCATTTTTGAAATACATGTGATTTATTCGTGATTTTTATAAAATATTTCCAACCACACTCCAATGCTTTTCAAACTCGAGCTTTATGCATCCACTAAAACGTTTGGTGAAATTATCTTGGGCATATTTACAGGGTTGTAAATTCACCAAATGTCTGTTCGGTGATAAAATAGCTTGTTTCAGTAAAAAGTATCATAAACTTGTGTTCACTTCACATATAGCTCACTGCGATGTTGTGCAAAAACTGCAATCAGGAAAAGTTTTGGTTTCAGTTAAACAATCGGTGAACTCTTCACATCTAAGCTTATTGATGACACCGCATAAATTTGAGCTTTAAAAACAAAGTTGATTTCAAGTACTTACGTATACCGTATTATTACACTTTCATACAAACCCAGTAAAAGACATAATAAATGTGTACACAGCTTATATATAAAATAAAATGATACTTAAGGCAAACATCAAATTAGCCAAACCAACTCTTCTCAATTGAACAACTGCCTATAACTAATGAATAGTTGCACCATAGTTCTATATTGTAACACCTGACAAAACATTTTTAACATAGTCTCTATTCTCTATGGGTTTTATTTATTCTTTCTGTTGATAATTCATGTTTATACTCAGTCTGTTCACATATATGAAGTATACAACATTCTGGACTGTTCATTGGGGTTTGATATCTTTTACTAGTGAGATTTAATCATTCATTAGATCATGAAGCCCGTTGCCATCAAGCACATTGTCTATGTAGTTGTACCAAGGATATGCACAGTTCCCGTCTTGAGTGACCGGAAATATTTAACCAATGATTTTTTTTTGCTAATTCAGAATTCTGTTGAGATAACTACAAGCTATATACATATAGATATATATATATATGACTGTTACAGGGTTGTTGTTACTTTCATTGATGACATCCTTGACGTCATTGGTACACCACGTTTCTGTTTCAAGGTCTAACTAGATCGTATAATGTTCCCGTACAATTATAATGGTTCTCCATTTTTAATTCCATATATCTTTAGTTGAAAAGTTGGACGACATCATTACTCATTTTGAACTTAGATTGAAACAAAATATATCCGCATGGTAGTAATTATAAAGAGCAAAAAATATGTCATCGTGAGAAAAAAAAACCTCGTTTGGAAATGATTCCTGGTAAATTGGATTATGTAACGATGGGAAGTCAGAAGATAACATTTTCATCATTTTCATAAATGTTTTTGATTAAGTTTGTGTCTATGAGGCTGTCAATAGCATTTTAAACATTTTTTTCAAAACCAAAACATTGGAATTTTTCTCGTTTGCCGAGAACACTCTGCATCCGGTCCTGCATATATGTTTATCTACAGCCGATATCTTGGACGATTCTACAAATAAATAGTACACTGTGCACCTGTGATACATATGTGGCACTAGAATCTACTCATTTCCAACAACGTTCCACAGAAAACTCTACGTAATCAAACCCCATTGTTTCTATAGCATGATGGTTGCCGTTCCCTGTGATGATATCCATGGAAAACGCGTGTAAGTCAGTTAAACGGGGAAAAGCAAAAAGTACGTTATTAGTTGCCTTAAATCTTATTTTTAAGTAAAACAAACCAAGAAAATACCGAAGTGTCAACGAAACCGTAATTGAAACAAAAATCGTTAAAACTAGTGTACATGGACACATTATACAATGTACGGGGAGGAGAAGACAAAGTGTTCCTAAAGGGTAAGCGCCTTCTACTTCATGTAATAATCGTTTGTAGGGATGGGAGTTTTTTCGTTTAACTCGTTTACACAAGAATTATTTTAACTTGATATCTTATTGAAACAGGAACCAAACATCTAATGAAACCTCCTTTTTTAATGATGATTTTCATGTGTTTTTAAATGCTTAACTGTTTACGATGAGGAGTGTAGAAATATTTAACCACACGACCGGTACAATCTGCCCGTTTATAAGCTCATCCTGGTTCCAGTATATTTCCAATAATTCCAATACAATACAACCACCGTGTTTAATCCCCACACAGGGTGCCGGTGACAAAGCGTCAGAACAAGGTAAACAAACACGCATGAGTATGTTTCGTTGTTTAATAAGTTACAATACGTGTACTGCTGTACCTTGTTTAATCATTCACGGAAGTGATTGATATATTCATTGTGCCAATTTAATTAGATTATGACCCATTGAGCACACGTCTATTATCCAGGGGCATTCGGATGCGAAAACTGGTGCACACGGGTTTTGGAGCAAAGCGTCTGTTTACCCAACTAAAGGCGCCTTTGACTTAAATGCACCAGTAAGCTTGATCTTCAGAAGAAGAAAAAAAGACCACAGACACAATGAACTGTTTTAATAACATGGTCGATTTTATTACGAAGTGAAATGATAGCACTTACGATACCACCTACATGATATCATCTCAATATACAAAAACATAATCAAAACAATTACCATTCATATGCACCAATGTGTAACACAGTTAACATGAAAATAAAATAGATTTAGATTTTATTTTTGAATGATAAACAATTATAATAACATGCATACCAGTACATTCCATGTTATTCTCATCCAATAATTTAACAGACAACATGACCCCCACCTAGTTACCAAGGATACGGATGACCTTTAGGCCAGCAACAGCTCCCTCTTGTAGTTAATTTATCAAAAGGACGTTGAGACCCCATGCCACATCAGATATGGAAATTTATTGGTACCTAAAACAGTTAAGAACATAACTTTCAAAACTAGTTTACAAACAACAGTTTAACCGAACACATTTAAGTTTCTAGTTGAGCTTGTAAAAATTAATGACAGATCAATTCGGTTGAGCTATGACAATAAATTAAGATAAATACTTGCAATAAAGTGATTACTTAAGTACCATTGTATTACACACGCCTGTAATGTGCTATCATCTACCCAGTTACATATGTAACAACAACTGAAATGTTATCTCATCAATTCAAAACCAAGCAAAAATACAGGTTGTTTTCGGTGTCACTCCTGACACTATGTGTAATCCTTTAAAGACTCTGGTGATAAAAATAATATGACCCTTCGAATCATTTCCAATCAATGTATTTTGTTTCCATACAAAATCATAAACGATGTGTATTCCTGTGGGATTATCCACTGAGAAGTATTTAATATGTATGCTACAAAGTCAAAAATTCATGACAAAATGTAAAATGTTGCTTTTTCTGGTAAAACCTTTGACAAACTGTGATTGTTTTAGATAAAAAGAATCTCAAACTTGTTTTCTTTCGATATAATATGTAAATGGGAAGTTGTTGATATTCTGTATACAATATGTAACATTAAATGTAAGTTTTAAATTTTAAAAGCTATTTTACCGGTATATATTTCACATCGATGACAGAAAAATAACATAATATAACAACAAAAATATGAATTCATTAATGTATCGTGCCGTTAAATTATTTCTACATATAACTTATAATCACGTTATAAATTATTAACCCTAATATATATGTCATGACCTATGCACTGGCTAGTAAAAAACATATAAATCTAGAAATTATAAACCAGTATAAAATCAAGGCATGTCATGTAAATTCTGAGCCCTATTGTAAAAAGGATGATGGAGATTTCAGCACCATAATTATGACCATGATAATGAGTAAGAACATCGACCCTTCCTGGAAGCATTGATGTGCAGGTTTTAGTCAAACCTCACAAGCTACTTGTTAGAAGTATGAATCATTTAAATTCTGGCATACGGCTAAATTGGACTTGTAAGACGTCTAAAGGACCTGTAGAGCTCACTTGGTAAGTATTGTTTAAATAAATCAAAACAATAATTATAACCAAAACAAATTTGATCGAAAGTCAAAGGAATTACTGTTGAGTAAAAACGTTCTTGGAAATCTTAATAAGAGGCCATGGCACCTATCGTGGATTTTCGATTTGACAAGAGGGTACAGGGCCATTTTAAGATTATTCCATAATTATTCAAGTCAAACAAAATAGATATTACGGAATCCATATCATGGCATAAAGTCAGTCTTTCTTGTAAAACATTTGTCCAAAATTACTGAAAGTAACATATATTTCATTTACAATTATAGTTTTAAATTAAGTTATTTTAGTATTATTATAGTAAAAATAATAAATACTGTACTTACAATAATTCAAATTGTACAAACGTTTTGACAAACATAAATAGCAAAAAAACATGTATATACAAAATAGGTATTCACAATTACACAAAATACGTATTCACAATTACACAAAATACGTATTCACAATTACACAAAATAATTTATTGCTGAAAAATAGTTTTTCTCGTAACGAGAAACTTGCATGAAATGAAGGAGTGTCAAACATTCGAGCAGACAACCAAATGATCGTGAAATGTAGGGGAACATTTGTTACACAGAGTTTGATGATCAGGACACAAATCAATAGTATTTACATACCAGCAATAAGATGATGAACATCCAGTCAAAGAAACAAATATTGGATACTGACTCAAACATCCACGAACACAAACATCCCTACTTGTAACCTTTCTTCAACTCTCATACACAGGATATGGTTTAACATCTGTTTGTAGTATCATATCATCTTTAAATAAGTCATAATACATATTTCAATAGCATACTCATCTTAGTTTATGTTGTTTTAAGGTCAAACTTCCCCACTTATATAAGGGTCTATAGACTCTGGACACAGAAGATCAAAATGAATGATACTATCCAAAAGCGTGTTTTGGTTCTGTTTCGAATGTGTTTGAGTATCACTATATTCACATGCCATGGAAATCTGCCAACATACTGAATTTGATGACATTTGATATAGGCCTACAATTTGTTATATTTTATAAAACAAACAGGAAACGACCGCCGAGGCAGTTACATAACACTTGGGGTTGCATGATGAACGTAATTATGATAATCCCAAGTTGGGGGAGAGAAAAGAGATGTTTTACTATTTTCTTGATTCCCTAATTCACAAACAAGTAATATGTTTTTTCAATGAACAATTATGAAGTATTTGCTTACTAAAATTTTATGTTAAGTCACGATTTTTCGAGGAACTACACTTTTGACAGATTAACTACATTTCCTGTTAATTGTGGATGTAGGTAAATTAGTCATTCCTACATAATATGGCTTCCAGGTATTTTTGAGATTGTAGACGAACTATTCAACAGATTTTTTATTATTCCTGCACTATGCTGATAGGACAAACTAAAAAGACTGATTTCTTGGTTATTACCAAGAGGTTTAACCTATCATTTTGAAAAGTAATTGATTATAATGTACATAATTTACACGCACATACCAATGTTAACTAAACAAATATCACATACATACAGATGTAAAATATCACATCGACAGACAACCCTACGCACGTGGACATTAGCAACACAATTTACATTATTGTACACTTTAATTGATACAAGTTAACATTCTGGAGCATGTTGTTTTCAGACAATAAATGCACAATGCTCGCTAACCATATTCTGTGTCATACTGAAATTACGCTTAAATAACCTACACACTCATACTTCACAATTCGGTACTGACACTAATCATGACTGTACACTGTAACAGGACAAACTTATCTCTGGTATAGATAAACTGATATTTTTACAATGTCATGGCGCTTAATACAGCAAATATACCAAATAACTTACATTGTAACAAGTCAAACTTATCTCTGGTATAGATAAACTGATATTTTTACAATGTCATGGCGCTTTATACAGCAACAATGCACACCAATATACCAAATCACTTACACTGTCACAACGACATTGTATTATTAATCAATCAGTATTTTAAAGACACTGACATTTTACAGTAGTAAATATACCAGGTGAGCTATTGACGTCAGTGACACTGCAGTTTACGTAATACATTGTCTATGTATCTTCTATAGCGCTTCGCCTATAGTGTTGGTAACAGCAATGGTATCGATAACAGATCAAGAACAGTTAGACACATCTTCAAGAGTTTGAGAGAAGTATTGGCATTTGGCAGTTTCACACCAGGGCCAAATATTGAGGATCTATCGATGTTACATACTATCTACCTATTTGTATGGAACAGAATGCTGGTGAAGAAATAATAATTAATCTATCAACTGTTAACACAAATTCCAAACAAAATCCTCAATATCTTCAGGCCAAGGGTAATCTCAAATGATGAACTACTCACGCAGTGAAATCAGGAAGACATGAGAAACTAAAACAAGAAAACATGGTAGAGAAAGATTGGCAATTTGCTTAGCGAGGCATATGACGTGCTTCATCACAAGGGTTGTATACAGCAAGAGGGACACCAAGATCAGCATGGCGTTGTACCGAGGTACGAACCTAAAGACATGAACCAAAGCTGGAGCATCATCGCGAGACTGGCATAGAAAAGATAGACGTGGAGAAACTAGTCAGCAGCCATTAACACCATTGGGTAGAAAAGGGAGAAAGTAAGTTCATAGTTACTAACTGTTGTATGGATTTCACGAACACTGTACATTGCTATGGTTAAGTATATACAAGCTGTTGTAGAGACTTAAGTTACCATGACATATTTTTACAGTTATGTATATTACACTGTACACTGGGTGGTTCTTGGATTTCTGTATAACTGTAGTTTTACCACAGTTACACACTTACTAGGTGCCGTATGGAATTCCGTCACTCACATTGTAGTTTTACCACAGTAACATACTTACTAGGTGCCGTATGGAATTCCGTCACTCACATTGCAGTTTTACTGCAGTAATAAGTTGAGGTACAGCTTAAGGTTTGGTCCTTTATCTGTTATAATTCATAAGATGTAAGATACAGGTCAAACATGTAATCTTCTAATTTTTTACATCACAGTGTAGAACCACACAGTCAATGGAATGGTCAGCTATTAGGATTGATTTCAATCAGAAGGCCATTGATGATGAAACATCATAAACAAGTTTTTTGTATTAGTGTTTGAAATGTACTATTAAATAGACATGTTTTTTTCTGTTGAATATCAGATATATTTCACTGAGAATGATTCACCTAAATGTCACTTCATGAATTCAATAAATTATTTCAAGTAATTGCATTATCAATCCACGTGTATACAGGAAATATACAAGATACTCAATGGAAACCATTAACTAGATCTACAGGTGACCTGTCCCGTCACTGTAGGCCTGTAGCTATCAATCCATCCCCTGTTTAAGGGGAGACTACTGCTATAACTGTGTGTTTTCTGCAGTCCCACTACTGCTGCTAGAAGACTGGGTTGAAGCTCGTTTGTTTTCCTCTGACTCTGGCAGCTCTAGTCTGGCAACTCGTTCTAACACATCAATCCACCTAAAACAAAAAGACAAGCCTGTGAGTGTCAACAAAATGTTCACATATGTCTGTAAAACCACGGAATGCTATAAATAATTACTTGAACTACGAAGAAAGAAATCCAATTTTTCTAAAATGCAGAATATATGTTGATGCAGAAGTCAAAAAATTAAAGTTTCACTGCATCAAATATGTAACAATTTTTCTGTCCACTCTACCACTGGGAAATCATGTTATTTCAATATAGAATGACAAATTAATGTCCATCAATACTATATTCATCTATATAAAACTAGAATGCCAATTTAATGTCCATCAATACTATATTCATCTATACATATCTACTATTTGTATTAGGTGGGGGATAACATTGTGTTATCCAACATGAGAAATATAAAAAGCATCCCAAAGACGCTCGAAAAAACGCATACTCAACCATTGCACCAAAATCGTTTATGAAGATTGAAAAATGTATTTTTGCATGCTTGCGCTGCAAATTACCATACTTTAAATGTATTATTTATATTTGACAAAACATGCTTAACATTGATTTGTTTTATCAAGTGTTTTTACAGTATATAATTATAATGCAAATTCTAAAACCAAGAATTAATTATTACGTTTGATATTAATTACGATAATGCACTAGAGATGGAAATTAAATGCTATTTTAACATAACAGTATTCTAAGAGTTACTTCCCTTGCCTATTGATTGAATAACATTATATTTGCAGTGATGAATAAAATAACTGTGCTTAAGTCTTATAAAACATTTCTTTCAATTTTACCAGGGAAAAAAAAAATTTTTTTTTTGCGATTCTCTCAATGGAATATGCTTGAGGAAGTGTCTAGATTTTTTTCCATAATTCAGTGTGCTACTTATTATAGCACGGGATTCGGTTAGTCCGTGGTAATAGTAAGAGTTACTTCCCTTATATCACTACAAAAAGGCGGTCAACTGGGAGTGTACAGTCATGTCACATTTGGCTACTGTGATAAGTGCCTTGTGGAGTTTAAGTTTGAGAGATCTTTTTTAATCTGGCGTTTGATAGGAGTACTTTATACTCATCAGTATTACATGCAGTTCGGCAATAAATCATGTTTAATCTGGTGTTGGATAGGAGTACTTTATACTCACCAGTATTACACGCAGTTCGGCAATAAATCATGTTTAATCTGGTGTCGGATAGGAGTACTTTATACTCATCAGTTTTACACCCAGTTCAGCAATATATCATGTTTAATCTGGTGTTGGATAGGAGTACTTTATACTCACCAGTATTACACGCATTTCGGCAATATATCATTTAAAGTGATTTTCTTGTACCACAGACTTAGATCTAATCTAATTCCGTGCTTGTACCAGGCAAAATTCAAGATGACATTTTTGTCCCTAAGGATATCAAAACTTATGTAAAGTGTTCTAGAAATTCTGTAAGTTGTGTATTTTGTATAAGGAAATGCATTAATTACTTGTCACGATGGCCTTGCTCCCCTGCTAGGAAGTAGTGAGTCTGTCCCTGCTGGTTCTTGTGATACAGCTTAAATCCCTTCTCCTTGTCAGCATTGTCAGGGTCATGCTGCTCCACTGTGTATCCGGGCAAGGGGATAGTGAAAAGTGCACAAACATCCTAGGAAAGCAACATAAACAGGCGTCAGTATAACTGCACATCTCTACTCAAACGCAATCCTTTTTCTTACATCAAATTTTAAAGTTCATGGCTTTTCAAACTAGAAGCATAAATGAGGCAAGGTATGCAGCTCCTACTTCAGTGTCAAAATATAAAAACAAGAGGCCCATGGGCCTTAACAGTCACCGGAGTTATGTAACAAGAGGCCCATGGGCCTTAACAGTCACCTGAGTTATGTAAAAACTGATGTTATCGATGTTGCCAAATGAAGAAATAATCATTTTGTAACAAAGGTAACTTGAACTACATGTAACGCAAAAGTAGTGTGATAGATCTGGGTAGTATATGTACTATGTACAAATAGTGGTTCTGTCTGTCAGCTGAATTATGGTAAAGCACCTTAAGACCCTTCCATCTATAAAGTGTATTTGATTCTACCATATCTGGATCTTGATCTGGATTTTGAAATTTTAATCAATTTGACCCTTTTTGGCCCCGCCCATCAGCCCCTGGGGGTCAGTCAGGGCTGATTTGTTTATATCATCAAACTGCTATCTTATACTGATAATGCTAATTAAGTTTGAATTAATTCCAATGGAAATTAAACAAATGCTGGTCCAAAATGTGATTTCCCTATATAAACTATAGTAAATTTTACCCCCTCCCCAGGAGAAACGTGAGACCCCAGGGTCATGAAATTCACTATTTTGGTTAAGGTTTTTCATTATTTCCTAAAGATTTTCATCAATTTAAACCATATTAGTGATCTTGACCTTTGACCTTCAGTCTCTGCCAGATTGAAATGGTGTACATGATGTCAGGTATTCATGCTTCAATCTTGTGTAGAAGCTTCATCAAATTATGTGAATAAAATACACAGCCAACAAACATCAAAATGAGATGATATCTGACCCCTGAGTTTGACCTTGTGTTTACCTGATGTGCTTTGAAGCAGTATAGAGCAAAGTTAGTCTGAACAACGACCCATCTCTTTGTCCAACTCTTGCCTCGGTCAGTACTGACCTGTAGATAACTGGACAGCACTGACGGGTCACTGGCCTTTTTCTTTAAAATAAATTTGACATAATAAAAAGATTGGTTCACATATACAAAATATTCTATTTGTTAAAGTACTTTTATTACTGGTTTACATGTTTCGATGAGGCTGGAGATGATGGTTAGCTAGGCTGGGGGTGATGGCTAGCTAGGATAGGGATGATGGCTAGCTAGGCTGGGGGTGATGGCTAGCTAGGCTGGGGATGATGGCTAGCTAGGCTAGGGATGATGGCTAGCTAGACTAGAGATGATGGCTAGCTAGGCTGGGGACGATGGCTAGCTAGGCTGGGGATGATGGCTAGCTAGGCTAGGGATGATGGCTAGCTAGGCTGGAGATGATGGCTAGCTAGGCTGGGGACGATGGCTAGCTAGGCTGGGGATGATGGCTAGCTAGGCTAGGGATGATGGCTAGCTAGGCTGGAGATGATGGCTAGCTAGGCTGGGGACGATGGCTAGCTAGGCTGGGGATGATGGCTAGCTAGGCTAGGGATGATGGCTAGCTAGGCTGGAGATGATGGCTAGCTAGGCTGGGGACGATGGCTAGCTAGGCTGGGGATGATGGCTAGCTAGGCTAGGGATGATGGCTAGCTAGGCTGGAGATGATGGCTAGCTAGGCTGGGGACGATGGCTAGCTAGGCTGGGGATGATGGCTAGCTAGGCTAGGGATGATGGCTAGCTAGGCTGGAGATGATGGCTAGCTAGGCTGGGGACGATGGCTAGCTAGGCTGGGGATGATGGCTAGCTAGGCTAGGGATGATGGCTAGCTAGGCTAGGGATGATGGCTAGCTAGGCTGTGGATGATGGCTAGCTAGGCTGGGGATGATGGCTAGCTAGGCTAGGGATGATGGCTAGCTAGACTAGAGATGATGGCTAGCTAGGCTGGGGACGATGGCTAGCTAGGCTGGGGATGATGGCTAGCTAGGCTGGGGGTGATGGCTAGCTAAGCTGGGGGTGATGGCTAGCTAGGATAGGGATGATGGCTAGCTAAGCTAGGGGTGATGGCAAGCTAGGCTGGGGATGATGGCTATCTAGGCTAGGGATGATGGCTAGCTAGGCTGGGGGTGATGGCTAGCTAGGCTGGGGGTGATGGCTTACTAGGATAGGGATGATGGCTAGCTAGGCTAGGGATGTTGGCTAGCTAGGATAGGGGTGATGGCTAGCTAGATTGGGGATGAATGGCTAGCTAGGCTGGGGATGACGGCTAGCTAGGCTGGGGATGACGGCTAGCTAGGCTAGGGATGACGGCTAGCTAGGCTGGGGATGAATGGCTAGCTAGGCTGGGGGTGATGGCTAGCTAGGCTGGGGATGATGGCTAGCTAGGCTAGGGATGTTGGCTAGCTAGGATAGGGGTGATGGCTAGCTAGGCTAGGGATGATGGCTAGCTAGGCTGGGGGTGATGGCTAGCTAGGATAGGGATGATGGCTAGCTAGGCTGGGGGTGATGGCTAGCTAGGCTAGGGATGTTGGCTGGCTAGGATAGGGGTGATGGCTAGCTAGATTGGGGATGAATGGCTAGCTAGGCTGGGGATGATGGCTAGCTAGGCTGGGGATGAATGGCTAGCTAGGCTAGGGATGATGGCTAGCTAGGCTAGGGGTAATGGCTAGCTAAGCTAGGGATGTTGGCTAGCTAGGCTAGGGGTGATGGCTAGCTAGGCTAGGGGTGATGACTAGCTAGGCTAGGAATGATGGCTAGCTAGGTTAGGGATGTTGGCTAGCTAGGTTAGGGATGATGGCTAGCCTTGCTAGCTAAACATGTAAACTGGTAATAAAACTATGGAATCTGGAAGACAACTAGGATGTTGGTTCTCTGCCACTCCGTAAGGAGTCCTGTTTTTATTTGTTCAAGTGTGAATTTATTACTAACACAATTGCAGGAAATCATTAAGACATTTGAAATAGCAGTTTATTTAGAAGAAAATGAATCTCATACATTATATTTTAGTAAGGCAGCTATATTAATCAGATTTAAACTGGTTCTTATACATGTATTTAAATTAACATATTCCCAAACTTTTCATTACATGATTCAGGGTCATTAGTTTCTATACCCTCCTGGGGAGTTTGCTTCCTCATTTACCTGTAACACTCTTCGTCGTGTTGAACTGGTTGTCGACTTTTCCGATACTTCTTCCTCTTCCACACCGTTCTTCAGCACTGCATAGCACTTGTCACAGACACGGTTGTACCTGAGGTTGTCATAGGCCAGTGGCACCTTCTTACAGGAACATTTACTACAAACTACCTGTAAGGTCAAAATCAGATAGGCTAGAAGCACCTTCTTACCAGAACATTAACTACAAACTACCTGTAAGGTCAAAATTATAGGCCAGTGGCACCTTCTTACAGGAACATTTACTACAAACTACATGTAAGGACCAAATTTTTAGCTAATGGAACATTTTCACATGAATATTTCCTCAATATCATCTGTAAGCAATTGAGTTCATACTTTAAAAACAAATATTGGTAAAAATGTCCTAAAGGAATATTCCTGTACACAACACATTTGTACATGTGTATATCTGCTGCTTATAGTGGTGAGTAAGGGATCCCTATTCTAAAAGAAATACAGTTTGTGGTATTTGTGATAGAGATGTACTTACGATGCCACATGCGCGGCAGTGATGCCGCCGTCGGAATGCTGTGAAGGAGTTGGTGCACTGCATACACATCGTCACCTCATCATCCTTTATCCACTTCGGAGCCAACTTCCCAATTTCCATTTCTGGAAGCTGAAATACAATAACATAACACACGCTTTTTTATGTAAATTTTCAAAAATATTGCCATAATAAAATTTCGTAAATTATAATTTTTCATTTTTTGTTTCAACTTTTGAAAATATAATATTTTAGTATGGGTTGTCTCCCTTATTGGGCTGCTCTTCATATCTAAAGCATTACACAAAAAAAATGATTCCAATTACTGATAATCTAAAAAATTGACAACCAAAGATATTTCTGATACATGTAGTTGTTTCCAATGCACTGAAGGATATTTTATGTTACCTGGTATATGATATTGTCAATTTCTACTAATGATTAATGATTTTGATAAAATATCAAACAAAGAAACAATAGCTACGGATTTAAGTCAGCAGCCTAATTCATTTACATAGCAAGGAAGAAAATTCTGAAGACAACTGCTTAATAATAAAACATTAGTTGACCCAATATCACATTTCTATCTATAAGGCTCTTCTGATTAGTAGGTACAGTAAAATGTGTATTAATGGCTGTAGTTGTACATGGTGACGATTCACATCAACGCAAGGTAAAACCTGAGAATCCTTGGATTTGAAAGTAAATATGTCCTATACCACACAAGACAAACATGTTGCTTGTTAGTTAACAGCCCATTAGGATTGGTAGTTTGAAGTAGACCTGTCCTATACCACACACGACAAACATGTTGCTGGTTAGTTTACAGCCCATTAGGATGGGAGTTTGAAGTTAACCTGTCCTATATACCACACAAGACATACATGTTGCTGGTTAGCTTACAGTCCATTAGGATGGGAGTTTGAAGTAAACCTGTCCTATATACCACACAAGACAAACATTTTGCTGGTTAGTTTACAGCCCATTAGGATGGGAGTTTGAAGTAAACCTGTCCTATATACCACACAAGACAAACATGTTGCTGGTTAGTTAACAGCCAATTAGGATGGGAGTTTGAAGTAAACCTGTCCTATACCACACAAACCAAACATATTGCTGGTTAGTTTACAGCCCATTAGAATGGGAGTTTGAAGTAAACCTATCCTATACCACACAATACAAACATGTTGCTGGTTAGTTAACAGCCAATTAGGATGGGAGTTTGAAGTAAACCTGTCCTATAACACACAAGACAAACATGTTGCTGGTTAGCTTACAGCCCATTAAGATGGGAGTTTGAAGTAAACCTGTCCTATACCACACAAACCAAACATATTGCTGGTTAGTTTACAGCCCATTAGAATGGGAGTTTGAAGTAAACCTATCCTATCCCACACAAGACAAACATGTTGCTGGTTAGTTAACAGCCAATTAGGATGGGAGTTTGAAGTAAACCTGTCCTATATACCACACAAGACAAACATTTTGCTGGTTAGTTTACAGCCCATTAGGATGGGAGTTTGAAGTTAACCTGTCCTATATACCACACAAGACATACATGTTGCTGGTTAGCTTACAGTCCATTAGGATGGGAGTTTGAAGTAAACCTGTCCTATACCACACAAAACAAACATATTGCTGGTTAGTTTACAGCCCATTAGAATGGGAGTTTGAAGTAAACCTATCCTATACCACACAAGACAAACATGTTGCTGGTTAGCTTACAGTCCATTAGGATGGGAGTTTGAAGTTAACCTGTCCTATATACCAAACAAGACATACATGTTGCTGGTTAGTTTACAGCCCATCAGGATGGGAGTTTGAAGTAAACCTGTCCTATCCCACACCAGACAAACATGTTGCTGGTTAGATTACAGCCCATTAGGATGGGAGGTTGAAGTTAACCTGTCCTATATACCACAAAAGACATACATGTTGCTGGTTAGTTTACAGCCCATTAGGATGGGAGTTTGAAGTTAACCTGTCCTATATACCACACAAGACATACATGTTGCTGGTTAGCTTACAGTCCATTAGGATGGGAGTTTGAAGTAAACCTGTCCTATACCACACAAGACAAACATGCTGCTGGTTAGCTTACAGCCCATAAGGATGGGAGTTTGAAGTAAACCTGTCCTATACCACACAAGACAAACATGTTGCTGGTTAGCTTACAGCCCATTAGGATGGGAGTTTGAAGTAAACCTGTACTATATACCACACAAGACATACATGTTGCTGGTTAGTTTACAGCCCATTAGGATGGGAGTTTGAAGTTAACCTGTCCTATATACCACACAAGACATACATTTTGCTGGTTAGCTTACAGTCCATTAGGATGGGAGTTTGAAGTAAACCTGTCCTATATACCACACAAGACATACATGTTGCTGGTTAGTTTACAGCCCATTAGGATTGGGAGTTTGAAGTAAACCTATCATATACCACACAAGACAAACATGTTGCTGGTTAGCTTACAGCCCATTAGGATGGGAGTTTGAAGAGATTCATACTGTACTTGATATTAGTACATCAGATAGTAATGTACAGGAATTAGAAATACATGTAAATAATATATATATGTATATTGTTTTAGTATTTAACTGTTTGAGAAAACATTTAAATGTATGAATTGATTTGTTCTGCAATGTACATTTATATTACAGGTACGTATACATGTATGACTGCTAGGAGACACTGTTGAAGAAAAAGATCATCAAGATAGGAAGGTATTTTTTATTATTATTGGAAGGAAAGATTGGTTTTGTTAATAAGTATTGTTCAAATCAGTTAAATGGAGGTTGAGAAGAAAGTGAAAAGGTCAGAGGTAATCAGATTTCAGCTCTAAAAATAACAATTACATGTTCAGAACCATGAAAGGATTATTTGAAAGCAGTTTGGTTAAAATTGGTGGGATCCAAGAAAATTAGAAATATATCTCTGTTGATCAGACACGAGTGGCTATTTTGATTGGGAATCGGTCCAAAATGTAATGAACATTTGGTCAAATTTAAGTTAAACTGGTGAAGAACTGAAAGAGTGGACCCTTTACTCCTGCCCCTAGAAGGACCACACCCTTCCTATATTAATGAGAGCACAGTGGGGTAGAACATTATGTCTGTCACATGCCTTTTAGTATCCATTTAGACACATTTAGAGGACGAATAGACAGGATGGAGATGTCATTGTACTGTTAGGTACAGAGTAGGTAAGAGTTATAAGGTACACTGCAGTTTTATTACCTTCGGTACCCTCATAAACTCGGACTGAACTGACATTCTACTGTTATACTTAAATAAAAATAAACAGAGTTTTTATTTTAGTATATTAATAATATTTTTCAAAAGAATTTATACATGCAGCATGTGAGTGTAAATTTGATTTTAATTTTACAAAAATCAAACAAATCATCAGTTTTCTCCATTACCTTGAAATTTCAATTGTACATATTTACAATTTATAATTATTTGAGTTTCATTGATGTTTCAATAAATTCAATACATTTTTACAGAAATCTTCCAATCCATTTCGATATCTGTTACCATTGTTTACATCAACATCAAAAATGTTATGTAATACTTGTAATATATGTATTACATATTATTAATAATATTATAATAATTATGTAAATGATAAGAATTATATATTTTAGAATTCTTGTAAAAGTATTCAATATTGTATAATAATTTCATAAGCATATATGTATTGCTTGAATAAGTATAACATGTTGTTTGATAATTATATAAGGTATTATATACTTTTTAAAAATTAAATAAGTATTATACTGTATTTTATAACTAAATAAGTATTATATATTATAATTGTATAAGTATTATATGTTTTATAATACTTGTATGATTAGTATTACATATTGTTTATTTTTTTGAAATAAGTATTTATATATATATTGTATATCTATTGAATATGTATTTTATCTTATATTTTATCATGATAACTATCATATATTGTTCAATATGTGATTAAGAATTTGATAATTGTGTATGTATTATATATTTCATCATAATTTTACAAGTATCACATTTTTTTAATTTCCTGTATGATAATTATGTCCCTCAAACAAAGTTAGGGGACATATTGTTTTTGCTCCGTTTCTTCTTCTTATTATTAAGTCACCCCGAACAAAGTCCGGTGACTTATTGTTATTGTTCCGTTTCTTACTTATTCTTATTATTATTATTATTCCGCCGTAAAAGTTTCTCCGTTAAATCTCAGGAACTACTAATGGGATGGGATTCTTATCATACATTGCATATATAATCAGTTCAATTTGTTATTTTTTTTGCGTCAACCATCCAAGATGGCTGCCACTGCTCTGATTGGCCAAAATTATATCCAGCAATAACATTCGTTCTATTTGATGGAACATAATGAAACTTGGTGAAAGGGATGACAACATCACATCGGCCGTTTTTCGACAAAAAATATTTCACTTTGGATTCAAAATGGCGGCCAAATGCAGGATTTTGATTGGTCGAAATTTAAATATCGTTCAAATTCGATGAAATTTGGTATGTAGGGGAAATATGGCACTACGAACAAAACTGCGGTGTTTGTGTTATGAAAAAACAAAATGGCTGCCATTTGCTGGCCTCTGATTGGTCAAAAATTCAATGTCGAAATCATATCCAGTAATAACATTCGTTCTATTTGATGGAACAAAATCGACAAAAACTCGAGAAATGATGATAACGTCACAGCGCTCGTTTTCGACAAAAAAATAATTGACTTTAGAAACAAAATGGCGGCTAAATGCAGGCTTCTGATTGGTCGAAATATCGTCCAATTTTGATGAAATTTGGTATGTATAGGTATAGTATGGCACTACGAACACGACTGCAGTGTTCGTCTTGTGAAAAAAACAAAATGGCTGCATACTTAGCAGGGGAGGTGACTTCTGCTATTGCTCGCAATTACAATTCTAGTTTTTATTCTTATTTCTTTCACTTTCTTCTGCCGGACGGCAGCGGAATTCAACGAAACTTTACATGAGTGTTTGAGTATGACAGGCGGTGTGCAAGAGTATTTTTTTTTTTCGATCGGTCAACCGACTGGTCAGCCGAGCCGGATGGTTGCCTCTGATTGGTCGAAATTTAGATATTGTTCGTTTTTGATGAAAATTAGTATATAGGGATATTAGGGGACTGTGAATCCAACCGCATATGTTTTGTTGCCATAGTAACCATATAGCAACCACACGAAGGCTTCTGATTGGACGAAATTCAGATATTGTTCGATTTTGATGAAAATTGGTATATAGGGGTATTAGGGGACAGCGAATAAAACTATAAGTTTCGATACCATAGCAACCACACGGAGGCTTCTGATTGGTCACAATTTAGATATTGTTTGATTTTGAAGAAAATTGGTTTATAGGGGTATTAGAGGACTGCAAATTCAATAGCATACGTTTCGTTGCCAAAGCAACCACACAGAGGATTCTGATTGGTTGCAATATAGAAATTGCTCAATTTCACTCAAATTTAGTATGTATATTGTAGGTGTGCCATGGCAATGCGATCCTTTTCTGATGCATCTTTGCGACTTTGGGGGCAGTTTGGGGGACATCTGTTATGGTCCCCCATTACAATTAGTACTTGTTGATATATATTTTATAATGATTGTGTGATACATTTTAATATATAATACTTGTATGATGAGTATTATATATTCTTTAATATTGGGTCGTATAATATAGTGTATAATAATTGTATATGTACTATACATTTTATCATAATTTTGTAAGCATTTAATTTTTTTATATTCCCTGTATAATTATAATATATCTTACAATAATTGTGTGATAGAGTATAATGTATAATGCTTTTATGATAAGAATTAATTATATTCTTCAATATTTGATTAAGAATTTGATAATTGTGTATGTATAATATATTCCACCATAATTCTATAAGTATTTCATTTTTTATATTACCTGTATGATAATTAATATGTATCTTATAATAATTGTGTGATATAGTATAATGTATAATACAAGTCTGATAAGAATTATATACAGACTAGATCAGTTACATGCTACTTTAATTATACCTTAACTATCTCAGATGGAGTCGATTTCCTATTTCTACTTTTCCTTATTTCAGAAGCAGAAGAATGTCTGCTATCATGTCGAAGTACTTCGTGAGAAGTAGAGTGTCTACTGAAATCAGACTGAATACTGGCTCCTCGGGAGATATCAGAACTAGCAGTCCTAAAACTGGCAGATCTGGACGAGTCAGTGAAAACAGAGACAGAATCTCTAATCCTCCACTAAAACAAGAAATCATGTCATAAACCAGTTTTCTCCGAGTACTTCTTTTGTTGCTATACTGTCTTATGTTTTTAGGTGTGTAAATCGTTAATCTAAATTTGTGAGAATTTGTAATTTACTTAAAACCAAAACTGGTGCATGTATTTTGGATGGTACACAGTTACCATACAGTCTCACAATACCTGAGGCAGATTGTTGACTTATTTTTGATTACAATTCAATCAGGCTATGTTACAGATATCATGGGGGATGGCTTAGTTGGTCGGTAGTTGACCGTACGTGTGTTATATTTCAGGAGGTCACATTAACTCATTCACCCCTGAAGACACATTTGAACTCTTCCAATTCAAAGGTTGGAATAGTTCATTATAAAATTTCAGGGGTGAATGAGTTAAAACACATGGTCTACTTCTATGACCACTGTGTAATACACCTATAGCTGTTAAAATTTCATATCAATGGTATCCTAGGTTTTGTTCCTAGCTTATGCGGTGACTGACAGATATAGGCAGGTACGTACCCCGCTGTCCCGCAGGTGGTCCTCGTGGCCCCTCAGGGACTGCCTTCTGTGTCGGTACTCCTTCAGTGTGTCCTTCATTGACTGTGGGGTAACAAAACATATCCTTCTATAGACAAAACACCCTTCATATCAGACACTATGACACTTCATTGACTGTGGGGTAACAAAACATATCCTTCTATAGACAAAATACCCTCCATATAAGACACTATGGCATTTTATTGACTGTGGGGTAACAAAACATATCCTTCTATAGACAAAATACCCTCCATATCAGACACTATGACACTTCATTGAACTAAAATTTCACTTAGTATGATGAAGATTTGGTACAAAGAAAAAGCAGAACATTGATTTAACACTTGCAAGATGACCTTGTAACTTTGACCTTTTTTGACATACACTGTTTGCGGCCTTTATACTTTTCCCTTTGGTAACTGAATATAACAAGTTTCCTTATATTCTATGCCTTACTTTGAGAGATATTCGAAATCTGATCAAAAGTTGAATTGTGTGGCACATGAAAAATTCATATACATGTACTGGTGCTCAAATAAAAGCAAAATCACATCACTCTAAGTATATTCTGAAATTATGTCCCCTTATTTTTGCACAAGGCCAATCTGCATTGATCAAGGTTTTTACATTCCATTTCCATGATATTTGGTCAGCTTTATAAACATGTTATGTTTTCTAATTTTATGTTGTCTTAAATAGGCTTTATACCTACCTCACACCATCCCATCAGCTCCCCTGCAGGATTCCTGCAAGAAAGAAATGCAAAATAAGGAATTTTAAATACTATTACATGTTATAATCTCATTTTGAGCCATTAACTCATTCACCCCTGAAATTTCATAATGAACTATTCCAACCTTTGTATAAGAAGAGTTCAAATGTGTCTTCAGGGGTGAATGAGTTAAATGATAAATGTTCGTCAGTCTACTAAACAATGATTCTATAACTTTGTTAAAATCATCAGGGGCGGGTCCAGGTGAGGGCGTAATGGGCGTACACCCCCCCTTTCCAAAAAAAAAAAAGTCAGGAACCGTTACGTTAGTGCATTTCACAATTATTCTATGTTTTTTAGTGAAAAAAAAGGTCCAATTTTTTTTTAGCCTTGCTCTGCTCGGCGAAGATTTGATTCTCTATCAAATATCCTAGAAACGCCTCTGATCATTCTCAGTAACTGCATAACTGTCTTTTCAACACTTTTATTCAACAGGTCTTACTTTCAAATAGTTGACCCTTGGCCTTTGCGATGGGTTCTATTTCTTGCTTATTACCTAAAACCTGTAAAAAACAGCTGCTCTTCTTGTAAAGTTGTAAACTGTCCACAGATTTCTCACTTGCATAGGAAGATCGGATGGCAATTAATTGTTAATGATCCTGAATGACCCCAAAATGTCATAAAATGATGTCACAAACAATAGCGTGACCCCAAAAGGTCACTATAATTCCTCCGCCAGTCTGCGTGTAAGCGATCCAAACCTGTGGGTCAAATAGAATTTTCTAGCACCGCAGGAAATGCGGATATCTCAGTCTAGTATGCAAGAAATCTTCAGACTACACACTTCACCTTGCAGTTTTATATGTTCTGTATACAGTAGTGTTGTACAACAAGAGTACCGAGAAAATGTAGGAGAAAATCTTCAGACAAAAAATCAAAAACTGAAATGAACAAAAGGCAATAAATTTTTCGCAAATCGTCGAATCAAAATTCTTTTAATGGGGACACAACTTCATATCATGATTATCATGTATACCAAGTTCCAAAGAGATCGGTCGAAAAATGTAGGAGGAGATTTCCGGACAAAATTCAAATACTGAAATGAACAAAGGGCAATAACTTTTGGATAAATTGTCGAATCATAATTCTGTTAAGGAGGACACAACCTCATATCATGATTATAATGTATACCAAGTTCCAAAGAGATCGGTCGAAAAATGTAGGAGATTTCCGGACAAAATTCAAATACTGAAATGAACAAAGGGCAATAACTTTTGGAAAATTGTTGAATCAAAATTCTTTTATGGGATACATAACTTCATATCATGATTATAATGTATACCAAGTTTCAAAGAGATCGGTCGAAAAATGTAGGAGGAGATTGCCGGACAAACAAAGTTTACATCAGACGGACGGATGGACAACGCCATACCATAATACTACCGTACTACCGCGGTCGTATAAAAACTCTTGTCTATACTTACTCGTCTAGAAACTGTATAATCTTCTGTCGACTTTTTACATAAAATGTGTTTGGAATGTCAATGTTTTCACCCTCCAGTATCTGTTAACGAGACATATTATAATAGTTGAGTTCATGGTCAGTAATATCACAGACAGCTGGACAACCTCATCCAGAGACACATTATAATAGCTGAGTTCATGTTCAGTAATAACACAGACAGCTGTACAACCTCATCCAGAGACAAAATGATGACAAGGAAAAAACTTTGGAAGATGCATAATAAAAAATAAACCAGGGGCATTTTTGTAAATAAAATATCAGACAAATGATAAGTAACTACATGTAAACAAAATATCAGACAAATGATAAGTAACTACATGTAAATAAAATATCAGACGATTGATGAGTAACTACAATGTAAATAAAACAGGACAAATGGTGAGTTTAACTACAAATAAAGAATTGCCGAGTGTCATACAAACAAACACCTACCCATCGTATACACTTGTCAGTCCGGTCCATAATCTACAACGCAAGTAAACAAAATAAAAACAACAAAAAGTGCAACATGCAAAACAAAACAAGCTAAAAAATAAACAGGAAATTGACAACAACAACAACAACAACAACAAAAAATATTATTGTCTATCAACCAGAAAATTTATTCTGAAGGTATTTTCAGGTACAATGCATTCTGGGTACGTTAAGAGACACAGGATATTCTACTGACCATGTTACAAAATAACATGAATGTCACATCACATGACATTCTGCAGACCATGTTACAAAATCATATGACTGTCATATAAAATTCTACATTACCAACATCATGCTGCTATCAAAATGCAGACTAGTTATATATTATGTATAAATCTGGTACTGTTAATGTCATAATTAAAGCGGTCTTTTTATCATAAAACAATCTGATATTGTCAAATAAAAATACCAAGTCTGAACACCAAATCTACTAAACAACGAGGCAGATCTGTTTGAATGGTCTCCCGTCTGTAGACTATGTAAAATACTACGACCAAATTCTTCACTATTTAAATGATTGGATTCTGTAATAGCTTAGCCTCCTACACTAGGGAACTACAATACATGTTCTAACAGCTAGATGACCGCTGTAGGTTTCACTAGGGAACTACAATACATGTTCTAACAGCTAGATAACCGCTGTAGGTTGTAGGACAATGTGGGGGACATGGTCATACTGATGACCTTGACAATATTTATGTTGTAATGATGACCTTGGAAATGTGACCTTGTACTCACCTCTAGCCCCTCCATGTCTAGCTGGGCTTTAATGCGGAAACTCCCGAGAATTTGCTCACAGCAAATCAACATAAGGTCATTGAACTGTAATGTTAAACAATAGAAACAGTCTTTAATAACATTTCTATTTGTGCAAATTTCAGATCTGTTAAATTTCAATAATACTGTTTCTGATGTTAACACTGAAATACAAATACAACTGATTTCAGAAACAATGTACAATCAAAATCTGCAGGCTGAAAATTATTACAAATCTTGGATATGTTCAAATTGCTTGGCTATCTTTTAGGTGCCAATATTTAAACTTGAGCAGGTATATCAGTGTTTGAAAAAAAAATAAAGAAGATCAGAGCATTTTGTTAAGAGTTTGAACCATGTTAACCTTTGTGCGGAGGAGAACACTGGCAATGACCGACTGATGTCTATATAACACCTTCTGTTGCAGGAATCACAAAAAATATAGATTTTCAATTGAATTGCCAAAAACGTTTTGGTAATGAATCTAATTACTGCTTTTTACTGGTAACTATGTCAGCCTAGTGGAGTCTGGGCATGTTTATCACGCTCGTGTTCTGTGGAGACACAGAAATCTCGTAATGAGCAAACAGTCTTTCTGTTGTACAAATTCTAAAATCAATAATTCTGCAATATCAAATGTCTGCCGAAAGTCATTCAGGCCAAAGTTACGTAATAAAACCCAGACACACAACAAAATAAAACCAAATAGCTGACACTTCACACTGGTTGGTGTAGTGCTGGCTTCCGCAGAACAAATTAATATTCAAAAGTAATCAAAAGTCTAATTGTCATGTCTTCAAAGCATAGTACAATACCATTAGTTTGAAACCCTCTCTTTACCCTCGATCCCTAGGGCAACATTATATTAGACCTGATCCACTTCAATGAAGTGCAAGTCGAAACATTATTCCCAGGGGATGGAAGGGTAAATGAGTCATGATATCTTCATCCAATTAGACTTTTGATGGAAACATTTAAAACTTTAGGTCCAGGAAAACAAACTTTTCTGAGGAAGAAGTAAATTCTATTTAGAAGGGAGATCTCGTATTTGCGATGTAATTTTGCATGTTACATTTATTGGTTAGTGATTTTGGCTGTGGCCGATTATTTGCAATGAGACATTGTATGTGACAAAATGTTTACAATGTGACCGTGTGTGGCAAAATGTTTACAATGTGACCTTGTGTGTGACAAAATGTTTACAATGTGACCTTGTGTGTGACAAAATGTTTACAATGTGACCTTGTGTGGCACATTGTTATGATGTGACCTTGTTTTTGAGATGTTGTTTGTATTTTGACTTTGTGTGTGACAACTTGTTTGAAATGTGACCATATGGGTCCTTTTTGTGATGTGACCCGAGGTATGACACTATGATTTGACCTTGGGTTTGACCGATTGCTTTGATATGGCTTAGGGAGACTTGTAGATTGTGATGGAGATTTATTTTGGCAAAACAATGATCAATTATACACAATGGTCCAACCTCTCCTTCTCAAGGAAATCTCATTGAGACACTAAGCAAACACTCACCAGGAATACATAACGGTCCAGCCTCTCCCCGCCCCTTGCAGAGATCTTGGTAATACGCCCCTCCCTTACAAGCTCTCGGGTGGGACTGATCAGGTCAATCGCAGCACCAAACTTTTCGTTAATTTCCAGTAGTTTGTGGAACTTTTCCTACATGAAAAACACAGTGAAGGATCAAGATAAGCTTTGGCGTTCTATCAACAACTACAATACTGAAAACTCAGTTTCCAGACAGTTATATTACAATTTATTTTTCTAAGAAAATAGCAGCTGTATTACATAATAATATAAATTATTGTGCAAACAGGACAGTTTGATGCCAGAATGATGCTCTTTGCTAAGGGGCATAACTCTTGGTACACCTACATAGTAAAATATCTAGTCATGTGGTCAATTTCAGTACCACATTCTTTTATATTCTATTTTATAAGAAATGTTTCACATAAGGTCAGAGTGAACCTCCAATGTAATTCTTTGTTACATCCAGTCAGCTTTCTGTTTCTCAGGCCAGTTACATGATACTTACCAACTTTTCCACTTACAAAATGCATTTTAATAGGAAATTGCCAAATGGTAGAATCTGTAAATGTTCTTAGCTATGAATTGATTGCATCTGAGCAAAAAGTAAGATTCAGGGAATCCTACTACCATATTTATCCTACAAAAAGCCCATATCAGGTAATGAGCCCACCCATATATAGTGCATTTCAGAACCCAAAATTGGGTGCATCATCAGGTTCAGTTTCCCTCAAACAAAAAAGGGCAACTGAGCAAGTATGTATCAGATTTAATTTAATATTAACTAGATTTCATTAAAGCTATTCATTTGTTTACATGTTCTGGTATAGCATCACACATACAATCACCATTGGTTATACCGTCTATATCCTGCAATAAGCCCAGGCCAAAACATATACTGTCTCACTCAAAGTAGGGAGTGGGCTTATAACAGGACAATGAATAGCATATATTTGAATTTCTACTGAACTGCAATATATATGGGTGGGCTTATTGCTGGGTATGGGCTTATTGGTGGATTAATACTTAGCCTGGGTGATTATTGAGATCGATGCAAATTTATTACCAAAAGTGTACTTACGATTTTCTTCATTGCTTCGTTGGAATGACTAGCTGCCTTTGTAACAAGCTCCAGAGCCACTATAACAGGAATGTTTAACTATTAGTACTGCAAAACTCTTTTCTCTAATTAAGATTTTTTTACTGAAACACGAAAATCTTTACTTGTAACAGTAAGAAATATTATAAAGACTGGAAGACTCAACAAATTTCAGTTTGGTTCATTCAGGTAACTATTATCACCTCCAAAGCTACGTCTTCATCAGGACATTTTCACTGAACAATATTTCCTTGAAATATTTTTCTCATGGTGGTTTGTTTACACCTATTTAAACAATGTACAGGGGCTACGATCAGGTAATAACTGCATGCAATCATTACATATTGGATATTACCTTGAGCATAGTCTCTGTCAGGTAAATGTTTATTAGACCTACCTTGAGCATTGTTTCTGTCAGGTAAATGATTATTAGACCTACCTTGAACATAGTCTCTGTCAGGTAAATGTTTATTAGACCTACCTTGAGCTTAGTCTCTGTCAGGTAAATGTTTATTAGACCTACCTTGATCATTGTTTCTGTCAGGTAAATGATTATTAGACCTTCCTTGAACATAGTCTCTGTCAGGTAAATGTTTATTAGACATACCTTGAGCATAGTCTCTGTCAGGCAAATGTTTATTAGACCTACCTTGAGCATAGTCTCTGTCAGCTAAATGTTTATTAGACCCACCTTGAGCATAGTCTCTGTCAGGTAAATGATTATTAGACCTACCTTGAGCATAGTCTCTGTCAGGTACATGTTTATTAGACCTACCTTGAGCATTGTCTCTGTCAGGTAAATGTTTATTAGGCCCACCTTGAGCATTGTCTTTGTCAGGGAAATCCTCAGGTAAATGTTTATTAGACCTACCTTGAGCATAGTCTCTGTCAGGTAAATGTTTATAAGACCTACCTTGAGCATTGTCTTTGTCCGGGGAATCCTCAGGTAAATGTTTGAGGTAATCTATAAATAATAAAATCATGTTGTTAAAAACTGTACAAAAAGTTTGTTGAATAATGGTTTGTTTCCTTGAGGCAATATCAGACACTGGCTGCGGTTTTTGGCAGCGGATAATATTATGCTGACCAAAATGTTAATTTAGTTAGGTGACTTATAATGTTGAAACAACGTCACATTTCAGAACATCGATGATATGGCACTGGATATTTCTTGAACTCTATTTTTTACACACTCCCCTAGTAAGGATTTGTAAACATTTAGTTCTTGAACTGGGGTCACCAGGTGCACCTAGGTTGACTAGTGTTGTCCCACATCCACATAAGGAGGAAGTGTAGTAGACATTATCTATCTTCAGCGATGGAAAAGTGGATATAAAAGGATTGTCCAAAAAAAAATATTCATGAATCATACAAACAATGCATTGTAAGGGAAGTAAAACGTACAAGCGTCCATTTTTTCTGTAAAATATGATTTTGGCCTTGAAACAAAATACTGAAGCTGGCACAGGCTTGTCCCACATACACAATGTCACTGAAGTGATTTTCAGAATTAAGAAATATCACTATTGTGTTGGACTGTTGGACAGAGTCAATAAATTCGACCACTATTTCAATCAATTCTAATGATCAATTAATAGAAAAAAGATAGGAAACCACAATGCAGCAGCTATTTGTGGATGGGGAGTATTCTGGGAGACAGTACTAATCAGGAGAACCCATCGCAAGCTGACAGATGGCAGGCCAGGGAGAGCTATTATTGACGTATCGCCATGCCAACTGATCCCAGCATGAGTCTCCAGACAGGAGTCCATCAGGAACAGAAATGGCCGAAACCATGCAGGCTCATATTTTGTCTCCGCAAACATGACATTTTTTTGTTAAACAGCACATACACTACAATCTACTGAATTAAGCAGAAGGGTAGGGGAGATAACTATAGAAAATAAAGTGGTCATGCTGGGTTAGTTTTAAACACAAGATATGGAGAGTAACATTGTAATTTGACAAAGAGAAATTTTTCGTAAACATATAGTAACAGACATTTTATAACCTAAATAAAATAGTTTAATGAAGTGTGTAACCAATAAGAAGGTGTTGTTGGTGAGGCTTTGCAATGTATGGGTGTAACCTGTAATACTAAGGAGTTTGGGTGTTACCTTGTAGGAGGAGCTGGTAACGAGGATCCCACTGGACTGGGTCTAACATGTGATACTAAGGAGTTTGGGTGTTACCTTGTAGGAGGAGCTGGTAACGAGGAACCCACTGGACTGGGTCTAACATGTAATACTAAGGAGTTTGGGTGTTACCTTGTAGGAGGAGCTGGTAACGAGGAACCCTCTGGACTGGGTCTAACATGTAATACTAAGGAGTTTGGGTGTTACCTTGTAGGAGGAGCTGGTAACGAGGAACCCTCTGGACTGGGTCTAACATGTAATACTAAGGAGTTTGGGTGTTACCTTGTAGGAGGAGCTGGTAACGAGGAACCCTCTGGACTGGGTCTAACATGTAATACTAAGGAGTTTGGGTGTTACCTTGTAGGAGGAGCTGGTAACGAGGAACCCTCTGGACTGGGTCTAACATGTAATACTAAGGAGTTTGGGTGTTACCTTGTAGGAGGAGCTGGTAATGAGGAACCCTCTGGACTGGGTCTAACATGTAATACTAAGGAGTTTGGGTGTTACCTTGTAGGAGGAGCTGGTAACGAGGAACCCTCTGGACTGGGTCTAACATGTAATACTAAGGAGTTTGGGTGTTACCTTGTAGGAGGAGCTGGTAATGAGGAACCCTCTGGACTGGGTCTAACATGTAATACTAAGGAGTTTGGGTGTTACCTTGTAGGAGGAGCTGGTAATGAGGAACCCTCTGGACTGGGTCTAACATGTAATACTAAGGAGTTTGGGTGTTACCTTGTAGGAGGAGCTGGTAACGAGGAACCCTCTGGACTGGGTCTAACATATGGTGCTGCAACGTCAGACTACCACATTCAGGAGTTTTCTGTCAAAAAAGAAAATGTTATCCATCAATACATTTAATTATCTTTTATTTACAGTTGATTAATATTAAAAAATAAAACAACTAAGATATCAGTGAGCAATACAATACTCATTATTTTAAGTCAAGGAGGGAGTTACATACAACAGATGGCATTAGATATACCAGGGTATACATATAATATTAAAGATTTATATTTATGGTTATAGCATTATTTGGAAATTAGTATTCAGACTAATGCTTCTTGTGTAATGGTCAGAGAATGATGAGCAGTGTAATGGTCGGAGACTGATCAATACCATTAGAATGAATGTTGTCTGGCCTGGGGGTTTCAATCCCACATACCTAACTGTTGATATCTTTCCATACCTTGTTTGTGGTATACAATCACCCATACCTAATTGTCGATATCTTTCTATACCTTGTTTGAGGTATACAATCACCCATACCTAATTGTCGATATCTTTCTATCCCTTGTTTGAGGTATACAATCACCCATACCTAATTGTCGATATCTTTCTATCCCTTGTTTGAGGTATACAATCACCCATACCTAATTGTTAATATCTTTCTATACCTTGTTTGAGGTATACAATCACCCACACCTAATTGTTGATATCTTTCTATACCTTGTTTGAAGTTTACAATCACACATACCTAATCGTTGATATCTTTCTATACCTTGTTTGAGGTATACAATCACCCATACCTAATTGTTGATATCTTTCTATACTTTGTTTGAGGTTTACAATCACACATACCTAATTGTCGATATCTTTCTATACCTTGTTTGAGGTATACAATCACCCATACCTAATTGTCGATATCTTTCTATACCTTGTTTGAGGTTTACAATCACCCATACCTAATTGTCGATATCTTTCTATACATTGTTTGAAGTATACAATCACCCATACCTAATTGTTGATATCTTTCTACACCTTGTTTGAGGTATACAATCACCCATACCTTATTGTTGATATCTATACCTTGTTTGAGGTATACAATCACCCACACCTAATTGTTGATATCTTTCTATACCTTGTTTGAAGTTTACAATCACACATCCCTAATCGTTGATATCTTTCTATACCTTGTTGTTTGAGGTATACAATCACCCACACCTAATTGTTGATATCTTTCTATACCTTGTGTGAGGTATACAATCACCCATACCTAATTGTTGATATCTTTCTACACCTTGTTTGAGGTATACAATCACCCATACCTTATTGTTGATATCTTTCTATACCTTGTTTGAAGTTTACAATCACACATCCCTAATCGTTGATATCTTTCTATACCTTGTTTGAGGTATACGATCACACATACCTTATTGTTGATATCTTTCTATACCTTGTTTGAAGTTTACAATCACACATCCCTAATCGTTGATATCTTTCTATACCTTGTTGTTTGAGGTATACAATCACCCACACCTAATTGTTGATATCTTTCTATTCCTTGTTTGAAGTTTACAATCACACATACCTAATCGTTGATATATTTCTATACCTTGTTTGAGGTATACAATCACCCATACCTAATC
The DNA here is from genome assembly GCF_002113885.1 of Mizuhopecten yessoensis. Lineage (NCBI taxonomy): Eukaryota > Metazoa > Mollusca > Bivalvia > Pectinida > Pectinidae > Mizuhopecten > Mizuhopecten yessoensis. Next base: position 298,819 of record NW_018403428.1, on the reverse strand, counting down.
ATTGATATCTTTCTATACCTTGTTTGAGGTATGCAATCACCCATACCTTATTGTTGATATCTTTCTATACCTTGTTTGAGATATACAATCACCCATACCTAATTGTCGATATCTTTCTATACATTGTTTGAAGTATACAATCACCCATACCTAATTGTTGATATCTTTCTATCCCTTGTTTGAGGTATACAATCACCCATACCTAATTGTTGATATCTTTCTACACCTTGTTTGAGGTATACAATCACCCATACCTTATTGTTGATATCTTTCTATACCTTGTTTGAAGTATACAATCACCCATACCTAATTGTTGATATCTTTCTACACCTTGTTTGAGGTATACAATCACCCCTAATTGTTGATATCTTTCTATACCTTGTTTGAGGGATACAATCACCCATACCTAATTGTTGATATCATTCTATACCTTGTGTGAGTGATACAATCACCCATACCTAATTGTTGATATCATTCTATACCTTGTGTGAGTGATACAATCACCCATACCTAATTGTTGATATCATTCTATACCTTGTTTGAGGGATACAATCACCCATACCTAATTGTTGATATCTTTCTACACCTTGTTTGAGGTATACAATCACCCATACCTAATCATTGATATCTTTCTATACCTTGTTTGAGGTATACAATCACCCATTCCTAATTGTTGATATCTTTCTATACTTTGTGTGAGGTTTACAATCACACATACCTAATTGTCGCTATCTTTCTATACCTTGTTTGAGGTATACAATCACCCATACCTAATCGTTGATATCATTCTATACCTTGTTTGAGGTATACAATCACTCATACCTAATCGTTGATATCTTTCTATACCTTGTAATGTCATGAATAAATGATGTACCAAAATCACACACACACAAGATGCTCAAAGAGCTTGTATTGTTTACCTATTTCTCTATGAACAATGAATCAGAAAATGTTTTTTTTTCACTATTTGAGACACCACGGCTATCACAGATTTCTTCTAGTCTCAAACAATCACAATAAATAAAGTGATAAGACAGGAACATTTGTACCAGCTTTCAACAAATGTGACCTTTGTCATTTTAAATGAGTGTCAAGGTCATTATTTGAACAAATTTGATAGTGCTTCACCCAAGCAAGCTTTTTAACATGTACAAGAATCCTCGGCTGTATGGTACTTGAGAAGTTACTTAAAGAAAAGATGTTCAAGAATTAACAGAAAATGACCAACAACAGATACTATAACATGACAATATTTATTTTTTTTATTAAACTGAGCTTTACCTATTTTTGAACACTCTGTTACCTGTATTTCCTGCATGATGGCTGCAAATTTTGAAGACTTCTCCGACCAAACATTGATCAGGTTCATGGCGTGATCAAAGTTTTTCACATATTCTGTATAGAGCTTCAAAAAGGGAGCATTGCTTCGCATCAGGTCTCCAATTTTTGGTTCAGATTCCCTGTAAAAGAAATTTCATGAAAGTATTCAAAGGAAAGGTGTCACTAAGAATATTTTGGTCTTCATTGATAAGAAGTATTTAAACAGACTAACATTTATGTTGAGTGAAATCCAGCCGCATATGGTGTTTTATGGTAATGACCTTTGATGTTCGGACATATGTTATCATCAATACCTAAAATATTATACTAGTAATAACAATGTTTGTAAGAAAAAGTCAATGTTTTTTTCCAGACAATTTGCATGACCTACAAAATTGCATAATATGGGTTGTATATGTGGTATCTACAGTGTGGTTTGAAGGAAGAGATTAAAGATGTGTTTTGAACAATTAGATATACAAAGTGAAGATGAGTGTTTAAAAAAGAAAAAATCCAAAAAAAAAAAAAAAGGAACATAATTCCTTCAAGAATAACTCTAGTATATTTACCAGTTCTTCATCCTGTTTTCTAACTGGGGTAGGAGGAAGTTATTATGGAACTGGTATATACTAGTGATATTGGAGAACATCTGATTCATCACGTCCGCCGATAGGAAGTTGTGGGTCTTGTTCTCCTCACGAACACGAACTTGGAAAATCTGAAAAAAAAATACAAAACTTTGATACAGGATTAAGGACATAGGTATTTTGAACAAATAGTTAATAAATCAGATTTTCTTTTTGGCAAAACCTGACATCACTGCTGAAATATGTCTTTGTCTCACACAACAAAGGTGTAGTCAGTGCCATCGCCTTTGCCAGTACACATACTGACCCGTAAACAAAGATATTATCAAAGTCACACTTAAGGATGCCTGTCCCACTGCAGAGTAATTTTCAAATACAGCAACATCCCCTATAACTTTATATTTTAGCACAATTGGGCCAGGACAGTTCTGTTAACCAGGAGGCTTAGTTAGTTAGAGCGACATTATAAGGATCTGAGGTTCTGTTGACCAGTAGGCTTAGTTGGTTAGAGCGACATTATAAGGATCTGAGGTCAAGGACAGTTCTATTGACCAGAAGGCTTAGTTAGTTAGAGCGACATTATAAGGATCTGAGGTTCTGTTGACCAGGATGCTTAGTTAGTTAGAGCGACATTATCAGGATCTGAGGTTCTGTTGACCAGGAGGCTTAGTTAGTTAGAGCGACATTATCAGGATCTGAGGTTCTGTTGACCAGTAGGCTTAGTTGGATAGAGCGACATTATAAGGATCTGAGGATCTGTTGACCAGTAGGCCTAGTTGGTTAGAGCGACATTATAAGGTTCTGAGGTCAAGGACAGTTCTATTGACCAGCAGGCTTAGTTAGTTAGAGCGACATTATAAGGATCTGAGGTCAAGGGTTCAAATTCTGGTTTGTCCCCGCTGAATTTTACATAAATGTAACATGAGAAAGAGAAATGCAAAATGCAATGGCCAGCCCAGGGTTCGAACTCTGGACCTTCAGCACTCTAGACGGATGCTCTACCCATTGAGCTACCTGGTCACTGTCGATTGACCCAGTCCAACTCCACTTCATTTTTCAGTCTTTACCCCCCAGACAATACTATTTACAACCCAGGTTGGGCTATTGCCTGCCAATAGTACACCAATTTTGTAACAGGAGAAGAGAAATGCAATGGCCAGACCGGGGTTCAAACTGGGACCTCCCGAACTCTAGATGGATGCACGCTCTACCAATCGAGCTACCTGGTCGCAGATGATTGACCCTGTCTAGTTCCGCTACACAAAAAACACAGTTGGCCAATGTATTTTGTTTATTTCATCTGTATTATTTTTTCAAAAAAGTCTGGTAAGATATGTTTTGTCTTTTCAGATTTCAAAGGTAGCTATAGTCAAGCAAGGAAAACGAAGATTTATTCCAATGTGTATTTACAGTTTTTGGCAGTGAAAAGGGGGTCCTTCAGGATTGTATAAGTATCTGATTACAATAGGTATAGAACCCTTCTCGAAACTATTGCTTTCCTTAAAAAAAACCCAGACTTTAGTCCATCCCTTTAACATTTTATTTATATTTACTTTTATCAAATAACCTATCTCTTAACAACCACTGTTTCCATTTACAGGCAAAACATGACAGCTGTTTTCTATCTAATATATTTATCATAACATTCATTTTGTAACAGATTCAGCAGCAGCAGCGAGCATGTCGTCCATATTTGTACCTCAGCTGTCTGTCAAAATTGTTTTGATGACAGCTGCCTAGGGTAGTGAAACATGTACACATGATAAAAAGTCCTACTGTAACATGATCCTTGCTGTTGATGTTCCCTCACTTATTGTAATAGTGATTCAGAAACCAATCAATAGCTTTATCAGTCATAAACAAGTCACAAAAAATCCTGCTATGCATCTCAATAATTGAGTTGAGTATGTTTTCAATAATAAATGTCAACTGCTTTTCTCTGTCAAAACGCGCGAGTTATTTTTACCACCACCACAAAGCGGAACTAAAGTGAAAGACTTTTAGCACATTTCAGTTTGTTTTTAGATAATCAATATGCCTAAACTTTATTCTAACATACAGACTGAAGCCACTTTCCTTTCGGTGTAGCGGAGCATACATGCACGATCACTTCAGTTTAAGCAGCTGCATGCCCAAATTCAGGCAGAAATTGCCAGAGAAATGCATCATGCTTGTAGAGTTACAGGAAATTGAAGTGGACATATACATGTAATATTAAACATGTAAAAGTTACATCAGTGTTTTCCGCATCATGCATCATTCATTTCCTTGTTATTTTTGCATGAGGCATTAAGTATTTAGGACCATTTATTTTTTGTAACAGGATAGCTAGAAGGGTGCCTCCATCGGGGATCGAACCCGCGATCCCTAACTTCCTTGTCGGACGCTCTACCACTGAGCTAAACGGAAATTCCCTCTAGCTTGAAGCTAGAAGGCGACTGTAATCCTATGTACAATGAAAATTTGCCACATTTAAAAATCTGGACAATTTGTGTTCCCACAGCTAATATACAATGCCGATCTCAACTAGCCCTCACTTGCTTCTACATTAATTTCAGCAACATAAAAAATATAATCGATTGCCATTGCTGATGTTTAAACATCTGCATCACCAGTGAAAACTCTTACAAAATTTGTGTGAATGTTACAGAGAGTCAAGTTGTAAGTGACTCAGGCAGGCGACAGGGTGGGTTTTATTTCATCATTAGATATAAATGTAGGGTTGGATGTTTTTAAGACATGTGAGCAGGTTTTCTGTTTTATGATATTACATATTTAGTTGCCTTCTAGTTTTGTGCCTGGGGAGTATTCCCTTTCAGTAGCTCAGTTGATAGAACAGCAGATTGGAAATTCAGAGGACACTGGTTCACTCCCTGGTTTAATAATATATCAAAAACAGGCACATCTGAATAGATGCATGATAAGTCCACAACATTTCAAAATGGTGTACTATAGCAATGAAACCCACTCAGATGTCCATGGTCCTTTGACCTTGACATTTGAAATATGACCTTAGATCAATGTATGTGACATAGCCTTAAAGCTTGGGTCATACAGGCAGCAAAACTGTGACGCATGAACAACAGTATGAGTTATGGCACAAATAGTGACTTCAGAAGTCTATGCTTCTTGATACTGACCTTGCAGATATGACCTTGGGTCAAAGGTCATGACACTATTGGGTAACAGTGCTTTGAAGTATGTTCATGGTCAAAGCATTATAGATGCTCATGATCTATGACTTTGATCTTGGAGATATAACCTTTAGTCTAGTTTGTGATACATTCTTGGGTTATGGGCAACAATGCTTAATATGATTAAAATCCATTCAAACGGCCCAGCATAAAATTGACGATAGAAGGCAGTATAGGCAATGCTATGCCATAATGCACCCTGCATAAATATGGGTATATAGAATACAAAAAGATGCCTTAAATGTTTTTTTAATTTTTATTATAGATCTTCAAAAAATTAGTTCGAGCTGGGTTAAGGTCATTTACTTGAACAAACATAACAGCTCTGCATGTCAACATGCTCGACCATTTATCATAATTCTAAGAAAAAGTTGTTTATACATATATGTAGTTATTAATGTGTTTGACCCCTGTGACCTTAAATGTTAACAAGAGGCCCAAGGGCCTTAGCGGTCACCTGAGTTATATCATAGGTACTGGTAACTTTATTTTATTGTTTAGATGTGATGTGGAAATCAGCATGTAAACTAAGTGAAATACAATACTTGTCATGTCATCAATGGATCAGAATCTGAAAATATTGGTAAATGTTCCCTTTGGGGCCCTGCCCTAGGCCCTGGAGAGGGGGCAGGAATCCCAATTTTACAAAGTAATACTCTCATTCACCAAAGATGATTCTGACTAAGTTTGAGTAATTTTCTGCTGAAAATGGATAAAATATACCCAAAAGTGTTATTTCCCTATATAAACTATAGTAAACTTTACCCCCTCCCCAAGGGAGAACGGATAGCTTGGGGGTCTTGAAATTTATAATTTAAGTAAAGCCCCTGATGATCTTTCTTTTCATGCAGAGAAAATAACTGTAGAACCTCTGAGTCTGGAGGAGAAAATTTTGGAAATATTGGTTAATTTTCCCTTTGTGACCCCAACCTGGCCCCTAGGGTTGGGGTAGGAATTTCAATTTTACAATTTGAAACCATCTTCCTCCAAGGATAATTCTCACCAAGTAAAAATAATTTCCTACAGAAAGTTGTCAAAATATACCCAAAAGGGTTATTTCCCTATATAAACTATAGTAAACTTTACCCCCTCCCCAAGGGAGAACGAATAGCTCGGGGGTCCTGAAATTTACAATTTAAGTAAAGCCCCTGATGATCTTTCTTTCCATGCAGAGTACTGTAGTACTACCTCTGAGTCTGGAGAAGAAGATTTTTGAAGTATTGGTTAATTTTCCCTTTGGGACCCCACCCTGGCCCCAGGGGTTGGGGTAGGAATATCAATTTTACAATTTTGTAGCCTCATCTACCAAGGATGATTCTGACCAAGTTTGAAAAAAATCCATCCACTGGTTCTTGAGAAGAAGTTGAAAATGTAAAAAGTTTATGCACGACAGACGACAAAGCTCAGGTGACCTAATAAAAGTTATTATTAAAACATACTATAAGACTCCTTCATTCCCAGGGGTGTAGGATAGGGACATTCCACCTGAGGGGTTTTCAAATTTGTGACGTCACGTCATTGTTGAGCCATCGTGATGTCACTTCACGTGAAATGGGGTGTAAGATAGAAATTTCCTACACCCCTTTCTTACCCTGGACAGCTCTATTACAGGACAAAACATTACACTATACAATTATAAACCCTAGTCACAAGGTACAGGACAAATATCCAAATTGTTTGTATCATGGTTCTGTTGGATTTTGTAATAAAATATATTGTGTCATCCATCTACAATATTATATCATAACAAAACCTTTCGTTTACCTGGTACTTACTTATTTTCTGACTGTTTTTATAACAACAGTCAGAAAATAAGTATCAAATAAAGGTTTTGTAAAAATAAAACATTGAAAAGTAACATTTATCCTAAAGGACTAAGTGCTTCTTTATAATAGTCAGCAACATTAAATTTCAGTACATTAATTGGCCTTAATTCAACATGAATTAAACAAACATATGTTTTAGTTGTAAATCACTAGTAACATAGAAAGCTACTGTTGTCGTACCAGTTATATCCTAGCAACACAAGCCAGCAACATGAGTGAAGTATTTAACGACAGATTCCTGGTCCAGATCTGCAAAAATGCTTTTATTTATTCACATGCAATCAATTGGTTACACTTTTAGACTCCAGCTGAAAGAGATACAAACTTAATGGAATTGTCAAATTCAGATGTTTGAACACTGCACTAAAAAATAACAAATCAAAACCCTAATCAATTTCATTCTACAAGTCTCTCCAACAGTCTGCCTACAGCTAAACTATCGTCAAACTAACCAGTCTCTGATAAACGTCCCTGAATGATTGTTCGTACTGAATGTGCGATTCTTTATAGATCTGTGTCACACAATTTCTAGCATCCATCATGCCTACCACGACTGTGTGGTTGCCGATATTCCCGAGTTTTCCCAGTCATTCTGCCACCAGGCAGTAGCTATGACAATGTTCAGGGGTAGCACTCTAGGCAGCTGTGGATTTATAGTAGTAGACAATTTCTACCATACATATGGATATGTCTAGTCGATAAACGTTATACTAAAACACAACGTCAAAAACGCTTTTGTTGGAAATTTAAATTTGACTGATAAAAGGTTGATGGATGGGACTTGTTAAAGGGTGCACAGAACGTGAGAGTAAAATGGCTGGTCTTATCGCCTCATAACACTGGTATTGATCCAGTGTCCAGCCTAATACACTAAAGACCACAGATTACGGGAAAGCTACTAGGTCCAGTCCTAATTGGTCACAATTGGCATTCACCTCTACCTCTACAGCATCAGCTTCAGCATCAAGTCAGACATCGGGTCAGGAAGTCTAGTATATCCTATAAATTACTAGACACTGGCCTAGCCAGACACTAGTGTCTATTTCCATATAAAGCAACCAACAGTCCGAAACATTTCTGTGATTCAGTTTAAGTTGTCTGACGCTGGTGTCTATTCCTGTAACTAACAAACAAGAGTACGAACTATTCCAGGTCATTAGCATAGGCAGATGTCTACTTCTGCAGACAGAGACAGATTTTTCAAACTCAAGTCAAACCTGCTTGAAAAAACTCCTCTATTAAGAGACCATCTGTGTTAAGAAACCACTTTTAAAACTCCCCATTGCAGTTTTCTGATGCAATAAGCTTAACCTGTATTGAGAGACCACCTGTATTAAGAGACCATCTGTAGTAAGAAACCACCTGTATATGTCCTGGTCACACCATACATAATTAGAAGACAATGTAAACTCAGACTCACACGCTTCTATCATGTTATACAATGGCGTCATAAGCAACATCGGTCTACCTGATCAAGGAGATAGAGGCATGTGACGTTTACCTGATCAAGGAGATAGAGGCATGTGATGTTTACCTGATCAAGGAGATAGAGGCATGTGACGTTTACCTGATCAAGGAGATAGAGGCATGTGATGTTTTCCTGATTGAGGAGATAGAGGCGTGTGACGTTTATATGATCAAGAAGATAGATGCATGTGACGTTTACCTGATCATAGAGATAGAGAGAGACATGTAATTTACCTTATCAAGGAGATAGAGGCATGTGACATTTACCTGATCATAGAGATAGAGAGAGACATGAGACGTTTACCTGATCAATGAGATAGAGGCGTGTGACGTTTACCTGATCAAGGAGATAGATGCATGTGACGTTTACCTGATCATACAGATAGAGAGAGACATGTGACATTTACCTGATCAAGGAGATAAAGGCATGTGACGTTTACCTGATCAAAGAGATACAGGCATGTGATGTGTACCCAATCATAGAGATAGAGAGAGACATGCGACGTTTACCTGATCGAGGCATGTGCTGTTTACCTGATCAAGGAGATAGAGAGAGACATGTGACATTTACCTGATCAAGGAGATAGAGGCATGTGACGTTTACCTGATCATAGAGATAGAGAGATGTGACGTTGACCTGATTATAGAGATAGAGAGAGACATGTGATGTTTACCTGATCAAGGAGATAGAGGCTTGTGAGGTTTACCTGATCGAGGAGATAGAGGCATGTGACGTTTACCTATCTAGGAGAAAGAGGCATGTGACATTTACCTGGTCAAGGAGATAGGGGCCTGTGACATTTACCTGATCAAAGAGATAGAGGCATGTGACATTTACCTGATCAAGGAGATGAAGGCATGTGATGTTTACCTGATCAAGGAGATAGAGGTATGTGACGTTTACATATCTAGGAGAAAGAGGCATGTGATGTTTATCTGATCAAGCAGATAGAGGCATGTGACGTTTACCTGATCAAGGAGATAGAGGCATGTGACATTTACCTGATCAAAGAGATAGAGGCATGTGACATTTACCTGATCATAGAGATAGAGAGAGACATGTGACATTTACCTGATCAAGAAGATAGAGGCATGTGCCGTTTACCTGATCAAGAAGATAGATGCATGTGACGTTTACCTGATCATAACGAGAGAGAGAGACATGTGACGTTTACCTGATCAAGGAGATAGAGGCATGTGACATTTACCTGATCAAAGAGATAGAGGCATGTGACATTTACCTGATCATAGAGATAGAGAGAGACATGTGACATTTACCTGATCAAGAAGATAGAGGCATGTGCCGTTTAACTGATCAAGAAGATAGATGCATGTGACGTTTACCTGATCATAACGAGAGAGAGAGACATGTGACGTTTCCCTGATCAAGGAGATAGAGGCATGTGACGTTTACCTGATCTAGGCGATAGAGGCTTTTGACGTTTACCTGATCATAGAGATGAGGAGAGACATGGGACGTTTACCTGATCAAGGAGATAGAGACTTGTGATGTTTACCTGATCATAGAGATAGAGAGAGACCTGTGACGTTTACCTGACATTTACCTGATCATAGAGATAGAAAGAGACATGTGATGTTTACCTGATCTAGGCAATAGAGGCTTGTGACATTTACCTGATCAAAGAGATAGAAAGAGACATGTGACGTTTACCTGATCTAGGCAATAGAGGCTTGTGACGTTTACCTGATCATAGAGATAGGGAGAGACATGTGACGTTTACCTGATCTAGGCAATAGAGGCTTGTGGCATTTAACTGATCAAAGAGATAGAGGCATGTGATGTGTACCTGATCATAGAGATCGAGGGAGACCTGTGACGTTTACCTGACATTTACCTGAACATAGAGATAGAAAGAGACAGGTGACGTTTACCTGAGCAAGGCAATAGAGGCTTGTGGCATTTAACTGATCAAAGAGATAGAGGCATGTTATGTGTACCTGATCATAGAGATAGAGAGAGACCTGTGACGTTTACCTGGTCAAGGAGATAGGGTCCTGTGATGTTTATCTGATCAAGGAGATAGAGGTATGTGATGTTTACCTGATCATAGAGATAGAGAGAGACATGTGACGTTTACCTGGTCAAGGAGATAGAGTCTTGTGATGTTAACCTGATCATAGAGATAGAGAGAGACATGTGACGTTTACCTGATCATAGAGATAAGGAGAGACATGTGACGTTTACCTGATCAAGGAGATAGAGGCATGTGATGTTTACCTGATCATAGAGATAGAGAGAGACATGTGAGGTTTACCTGGTCAAGGAGATAGGGGCCTGTGATTTTTATCTGATCAAGGAGATAGAGGTATGTGACGTTTTCCTGATCATAGAGATAGAGAGAGACATGTGACGTTTACCTGGTCAAGGAGATAGGGGCCTGTGATGTTTATCTGATCAAGGAGATAGAGGTATGTGACGTTTACCTGATCATAGAGATAGAGAGAGACATGTGACGTTTACCTGGTCAAGGAGATAGAGGCATGTGACGTTTACCTGATCAAGGAGATGAAGGCATGTGATGTTTACCTGATCAAGGAGATAGAGGTGTGTGACGTTTACATATCTAGGAGAAAGAGGCATGTGATGTTTACCTGATCAAGGAGATAGAGGCATGTGATGTTTACCTGATCAAGGAGATAGAGGTGTGTGGCGTTTACCTGATCAAAGAGATAGAGGCATGTGAGGTTTACCTGATCAAGTAGATAGAGGCGTGAGACATATGCCTTTTCAGTCTTGAAGAGTTCCTCTGCGATTCTGTGCAGCTTACACTCTGGGGTTACACTGCTATCACAGGTCTGAAACAAAATAAATTGTGTGATTTTATATAACATATTTACCCCTACTTTAAGTGGACCTTGCCAAGTCTTTGAACTAGGTAGGTTCAAATGTGACTTTAGGGGTGAAACGTTTAATAAAACAGTGTCACAAAAGTCAAGAAGCAATTTATTTGATACATTTTGATACTTACTTTAAAAAAAAACAATAGACACATTAAGGAATGAAAGACACCAATTTGTAGGAGTGTTTTATCATTGATAACATTTATTGTCATTCATGTTGTTTCTTCATTGACTACCACTGAATGGCTGTCAGTATTACTGGAGATATAATGGAATTTGTGTGATACAGAGGCTGGACTGATTGTCATCACTACAAACCCCAAACAGCACCCTACCGGCTGGAGAAGATCAATGTTGTCAGGTAATACTGACTAATGTAATGATGTAGATCTCAGGGAAATTGAAAAAGTGTCAAATTCTGGCTAGACAAAAGTGGCTCAACAAAAATAGGCCAAGCCTGTATAACTGGTTCATGTAAAAGTCTGGTTTGGTTACACCATCCTCATCAGAGAGAACAAGAGTAATGCCACATAAAAATATACCTCTGTCAAAGGCCATGTAGTATTGTAACAATATACGTCTGTCACAAGCTAAGTAGTATTGTAACAATATAGCCTGTCACATGCCATGCAGTATCATAATAATATACGTCTGTCACATGCCATGTAGTATCGTAACAATATACGTCTGTCACACACCATGAAGTATCATAACAATATGTGTCTGTCACATGCCATGTAGTATTGTTACAATATACGTCTGTCACATGCCTTGTAGTATTGTAACAATATACCCCCTCAAATGCCATGCAGTATCATAATAATGTACGTCTGTCCCATGCCATGAAGTATTGGAACAATATGTGTCTGTCACACGCCATGTAGTATTTTAACAATATGTGTCTGTCACATACCATGAAGTATTGTAACAATATAGCCTGTCACATGCCATGTATTATTGTAACAATATACGTCTTTCACATGCCATGTAGTATCGGAACAACATACGTCTGTCACACGCCATGAAGTATTGTAACAATATAGCCTGTCACATGCCATGCAGTATCATAATAATATACGTCTGTCACATGCCATGTAGTATCGGAACAACATACGTCTGTCACACGCCATGTAGTATCATAACAATATATGACTGTCACATGCCATGTAGGATTGTAACAATATGTGTCTGACACATGCCATGAAGTATTGCTACAATATACGTCTGTCACATGCCATCAAGTATTGTAACAATATGTGCCTGTCACATGCCATGCAGTATCATAATAATATACGTCTGTCACACACCATGAAGTCTCATAACAATATGTGTCTGTCACATGCCATGAAGTATTGTAACAATATGTGTCTGTCACATGCCATGAAGTATTGTTACAATATACGTCTGTCACACGCCATGAAGTATCATAACAATATATGTCTGTCACATGCCATGAAGTATTGTAACAATATGTGTCTGTCACATGCCATGTAGTATTGTAACAATATACGTCTGTCACATGCCATGTAGTATCCCTCCACACTCTGTAGTCATAAAGTCATTCTCATGCTCAAGCATTTTAACTATTTCACCACTGTAGACCATAATGGACCTCTCCAAATCAATATACGGTATATATATCTATAACCAAAGCAAGACTTGGACTTTAGAATTTGAGCATAGAAATGTTTTTCATGAATATGGGCCCATATTTCAGTATGAGACAGTCTGCCTTCCAAAGCTGTATAATCATAGCAAGTATAGTGAAAAAAGGTGAAATATTAAAATAATTTATGCTACAGACAATCAAACTGTTGTAACAAAAAATATAAACGAAGGGACATAACTTTGTTGTGGACTTACTTTGTCTAGATCGTGGTCATCTTCCTGGTTGTCGACATCACTGTCCCAGTCACTGTACTCGTCAAAACTCATGTCTGAGTCGGACCAACTCGAGTCAAACAACTCGACCACATTCACCGTGGAAAACCCCACGGTGCTACAGTCCGAGGCGATCCCAGACTCTGCCTCGGTCCGATCATGACCGTTAGAGATACTATCCGATTGCGATGTCCCACCAAACTCAGAAGATCGTAAACTATTTCTGGCACTGTTGTCAGAGGTATCCAAGGACGCCGCATTCCTGTCGCGTCGGAGTCTTGGTGAACCCTGTGGAGTTCGTGGTCTATGTTTGTTTTTCAGTAACTTGTTAGAGTCTTCACTACTGCCAGCACATTCAAATCTTTGCTTCAACTCATGCACACTTGTGGTATTATCTTTGTCAAGATTTGAATTTTTGTCACCATTCGGTTCATTGTGATTAATTTGTTCGACAACTGCTTTAACAAAACCTTTTTTCATAACTAGATTACAAAACTTCTCGTCACGCGAAAATGCACAACAGTGTTTCCTAGCCTTATCCGAGTAGCTAGGAAACAGAAGGAATTTCCCACCACTTCGGACAACAGTCCGACTTCTGTATATTCCTGGAGATGAAGGAGCAGAGTAAACTTCCTTTGTAGTACTATTAAGAATTTGAAAATCACGTAATCGCTTTTGCACTATACCACTGATATTTGGTGAACCAGGTCTAGATCCGTTAGCACCTCCAGTCGGAGAGAAATCTGACGTAGATTCTAAAATAGATCCTTTTCCAGAATCACTAGAATTGCTGGTAGACGGAGCGACTGCTCTCTGCCCTCCGGAATGGTCCGATTTGTTATGAAGTCGTCCTATAAGACAATCATCTTCATTTTCATCATCTTCATCATCATCACCTTTTTCCAGCGATGTTCGTGTATGAATCACTAATCCATTCTTTGATTTCCGTCCAGATTTTCGAGAAAAACTGACGTTGCTGAACAGTCTGTCCAAGAACTTGGGTTTGCTTGGCGCTGAAAGAAAAGCAACCAGAAAATTAAATATCAAGAAATTCTAGCAAAGTTTATTGCTTGATTTTAGAACTAAAGAGATCAGATTAGAAAAAATAAAAAAATAAAAAAATAGTGAGGAAAACATGGAAATATGCATCACACAGAATAGAAAATGATTGTTGAGCAGTTTATAAAGTCATGTGACATATATTTTAACATTAATCACCAAATACAATGTAACCTGACTGGCCGAAACCAAGTGGGACAGTATTTTTTTCAGTATATGTGTTGGTGATATATAAAAAATATCTGTAAGGGCTATAACTCCTTTATTACCACAGGATGTCCTGAAGTCAGGTGTCAGTAAACTGAGTTTCTTTTAGTAAAGTCAGGTGTCAGTAAACTGAGTTTCTTTTAGTAAAGTCAGGTAAACTGAGTTTCTTTTAGTAAAGTCAGGTAAACTGAGTTTCTTTTAGTAAAGTCAGGTAAACTGAGTTTCTTTTAGTAAAGTCAGGTGGCAGTAAACTGAGTTTCTTTTAGTAAAGTCAGGTGGCAGTAAACTGAGTTTCTTTTAGTAAAGTCAGGTAAACTGAGTTTCTTTTAGTAAAGTCAGGTAAACTGAGTTTCTTTTAGTAAAGTCAGGTAAACTGAGTTTCTTTTAGTAAAGTCAGGTCTCAGTAAACTGAGTTTCTTTTAGTAAAGTCAGGTGGCAGTAAACTGAGTTTCTTTTAGTAAAGTCAGGTGGCAGTAAACTGAGTTTCTTTTAGTAAAGTCAGGGGTCAGTAAACTGAGTTTCTTTTAGTAAAGTCAGGTAAACTGAGTTTCTTTTAGTAAAGTCAGGTAAACTGAGTTTCTTTTAGTAAAGTCAGGTCTCAGTAAACTGAGTTTCTTTTAGTAAAGTCAGGTAAACTGAGTTTCTTTTAGTAAAGTCAGGTAAACTGAGTTTCTTTTAGTAAAGTCAGGTCTCAGTAAACTGAGTTTCTTTTAGTAAAGTCAGGCGTCAGTAAACTGAGTGACTTTTAGCAAAGTCAGGTGTCAGTAAACTGAGTTTCTTTTAGTGAAGTCGGGTGTCAGTAAACTGAGTTTCTTTTAGTAAGTCAGGTGTCAGTAAACTGAGTTTCTCTTAGTAAAGTCAGGTGTCAGTAAACTGAGTTTCGTTTAGTAAAGTCAGGTGTCAGTAAACTGAGTGTCTTTTAGCAAAGTCATGTGTCAGTAAACTGAGTTTCTTTTAGTAATGTCACGCGTCAGTAAACTGAGTTTCTTTTAGTAAAGTCAGGAGTCAGTAAACTGAGTTTCTTTTAGTAAAGTCAGGCGTCAGTAAACTGAGTGACTTTTAGCAAAGTCAGGTGTCAGTAAACTGAGTTTCTTTTAGTAAAGTCGGGTGTCAGTGAACTGAGTTTCTTTTAGTAAAGTCAGGTGTCATTAAACTGAGTTTCTTTTAGTAAAGTCAGGTGTCAGTAATCTGAGTTTCTTTTAGTAAAGTCAGGTGTCAGTAAACTGAGTTTCTTTTAGTAATGTCACGTGTCAGTAAACTGAGTTTCTTTTAGTAAAGTCTGGTGTCAGTAAACTGAGTTTCGTTTAGTGAAGTCAGGTGTCAGTAAAATCAGCCGACCATGGACTGTCAAATAATGTAGATTACAAGGTCTAGATCATTTGATAGTTCTGATTGAACGTGAGGTTTAGATTATTAGGCATGAAAACTGAATCTGAGTCTTAAAGTGAGTCTGAAACTGAATGTCTAGATAATGCTCTTGGTGAGAGTATCAATTGTCAGCATCATATTAAGTGTTGTATGTTTTTATGTGAAATAGTGCAAAGATCAGTTCCATTTAATTTTATTTTATTTTTGGAGGGGAGGTGGGGGCGGAGAAAAAACTGAAAAACTGTTTCCTTCTATATTAATCATGACTTTGGTAAATTTAAAACACTATATGATTGGTACACCTGAACGAGAACAGTAAACCACATTGATAGTGGAACGAGAAGTCAATGTATGATCCATGTTATACATCAGCTGTTTTACCTCCCATTATGTCAGATATGTAACAAAAACATAATACCCACTGACTCCACATAGCAGGAGTTGTAATTAGCCCAGTGCTACAAAATACATCATGACGGACAGAAGATTAGCCCAACATTCCACAATATATATTGACAAACAGAAAGACGTTACACTTTTATTAAGGGTCGATCACCTAGATATTTTATTGTACAGCATCTGTAGTTAAAATCCTGTGATATTATTGTATTTTTATAGATACTATATATATATAAATACTGCTGGCTAATATCCCACAATGTATAGATACTATATATCAAATACTGCTGGCTAATATCCCACAATGTATAGATACTATATATCAAATACTGCTGGCTAATATCCCAAAATGGTATAGATTTAGTATTACCCAGTTTTACATAATACACCACCCTCCCCGAGAGAGAGGTACCACTGGTGTAGTCTGTAAGGACAGAGGGCAGAGCAGCACTCAGGGCATCTGTTTAAACATTCATTGCAGGCCGTCTATTGCAGGAAGAATCCACTTAATGTTCTGTATGTAACGTCAAGTCGGAGCACTCCACACCGATGTCTGTAGCTTTACATATGTCTTTATGTGTCAGAACAGATAGTCTGACCTTTAAACTATGAGTTCGACCTTAGAACTATGAATTCAGGATCATCTCCAGATCATATGGGCCATCCAATGAAAGTTGCATTGATATAAATATGTCATTGCGTTTCATGCTCTTTGAACTATGATTCTTCGTAAAAGAAACTTGGCTGGCCACGGTCACAGTCCTGTGGTCAAAGTGCTAAATTTCGTACAGAGCCTGTACAGATTTACTTTGCTATGTATGGTGGTACTGAAGAGGATGTCATTGCCGTGATTGAGTTCAGTGACCTTGAGATACAAAGAAACAGCATACTTTGGTCAATCACTTGTAAGATTAATAGGGAACGCCTAGGTCTTCAGAAAATGGCCAAACAAAACTACATCTTGACCAAAGTGTTTCAGCAACGTGCCAGATGTCACGTACTATCAACTACTGACATTTAAACAAAACAAAAATACAAACTGAAATAACGCTTTTATAGTTTTGGCCCTCAGTCACATTATATATTTTGTGTACAGTATTACTTTTGTTTATTGTTCAGTAGAACCCTATAGTGATGATAATCTGTCTACTTCTCGTTTTGTCTGTATTCATTAGTCTGACTACAAATGATTTGAAAATTCAAACAAGGAGACATCTTTTAATGATAAACAAATTGTCACTTAATTTTGAAATCTGAATACATCTTGAAAATGATTTTTTTTTTCAAATTTATGTAGTAATTTTAAGCTTCCCTCTGAATTGTGACAGTCACCAATGTTAAGTAGCTGTATAATTCAACCTACTCATTAACTCATTCACTCCTGAAGACACATTTGAACTCTTCCAATTCAAAGGTTGGAATAGTTCATTATGAAATTTCAGGGATGAATGAGTTACGATAAAAATACCCCAGGTCACCTTGCACTTTCATTAGTTTTCTTTTGTGAAAACTTCGATTGGCTTCTAATGAACCGAGTTGCCAATGAAATTAGCAAGCATATTCTCTATATGGAATACGATAATACTACAGTCATAACGCGTATAACTTCACAACATGCAAAAACAAAAGCAGATGTCCGTTTCATGCATGTTGCCTATTGAGAGCTGAATCACTAATCAGCGCCCAGAAATTGCCTGATTAATAGAATCCCCGCCATGTAATGTTCACAGCACATTCATACATTTCCAACCTTCTATGGATCTGCTGTGTGTGGAGAATCAGCAGCAGGCTTAATTTACCCGGTGCTAGTACCCTTTGGAGCTATTAAGTCATTTGCACACTAGGCTACAGTAATTATCCTGGGGGTTTAAAACTGAAAGTGCACTGAGCTTCTTCATCTGTGGCTCAGCTGTTCAACGTAAAAAAAACAGCAAACGTTGATGTCTACAATTCTTAAATTATTAAGCCGATATTTCTACCTGTACAGAATCAGATACAATGTACTGATGTATGGTAATATGTTTAGGTCCTTAAACCCAGTGCCTAGCATTGTTCCTGTGGCATCAAGTCAAATAGATTAAAGAACTTCCCATAGACCTAGTTCATAACCTTGTTCCTGTGGCATCAAATCAAACAGAATACAGAACTTTCCATACAGACCCTGTGCTTAGCCATATACCCGATGCTTATAGCTTTTTCCTGCAATATCAATTCAAATAGAATATGAGACTTTCCATATTAAGTCACATACGTTATGTAAGTATGGGATTCTGCTTAAACCTAGTGCTTTTTATAAACATGTTCCTGTGACACTGAGTCTCACAGTACTACCCGTAGACCTAGGTCTGAGCCCTCACACTGGACTTCCCGTAGACCTAGGTCTTAGCCCTCACACTGGACTACCCGTAGACCTAGGTCTTAGCCCTCACACAGGACTACCCATAGACCTAGGTCTTAGCCCTCACACTGGACTTCCCGTAGACCTAGGTCTTAGCCCTCACACTGGACTACCCATAGACCTAGGTCTTAGCCCTAACACAAGACTACCCATAGACCTAGGTCTTAGCCCTCACACAGGACTAACCTAGACATAGGTCTTAATAGCCATCACACTGGTCTACCCGTAGACCTAGGTCTTAGCCCTCACACTGGACTCCCCATACACATAGTGCTTATTTTTTTTCCTGCTGTATCCAGTCACAAGTAGAACAGGACTCCCCATAGGAGCTAGGAATCCATTCCTTTAGGGTAGTGCTTTCCAAATTGTTGGTATACATATATGGGCACACTCCATGACCTTACACTCCATGACCTTTACTATTATGATGTCTCAATCCAAGTTTATTAAAAACGTCATTTGATTGACAATAGTGCTCCTGCTGTCAGCATTTCTAACACCAACTAAACAAAATACTAATTAATCTATTGCACAGGTTTGCCGTGAAGGTCTGTCATACTTTTTTAAATAGCGGTAATTACCTGAGCTAAATTTAAGTTTTTTCAACTCTTTCCAAAGATGGCACTGTAAATATTTTCTCGGAGTTTTGCTGAATTAAGTGTCGAACTTGCCATTAGTGATGTCATGACCGAAGTTGCACATAAGAGGTGGAAGGAGAGAGTCCATTATGTAGGTAGGATAGAGTCCATTATGTAGGTAGGAGAGAGTCCATTATATAGGTAGACGAGAGTCCATTATGTAGGTAGGGGAGGAAAAGAGGCTACTATACAAGTACATTGTATTGGGAATATGGAAATTTAAACCCTAGGTGTAGAACTTGGAATAGAACCTCTGCCAGCCTTAGCTCAGAACTAAATTCTACACCTTTGAGTAGAACTTCCATATCCCCCACACCTGCATATATAACACACTTCATTATTACCAGGGGGGGGGGGGGATTAACAGGTAGATTTTTTAAAGTAATGGCTATAGCAGTATATGGGGAAAACACGGCATTAATATTTTATCAAATTCTCTCTGGAAAGGTCATCACTAAGGCTGATTTTACATACATTATGTCATATTCAGGTACCAGTATTTCACATTTACCTGTACAATAAATTTAAATGTCTTTGTTAGATATGCTTCTTTTATTGCCATTTATTTGTGATTTTTTTTACATTCATTGGGCATGCTGTGACAATACATTACACCCTCCACAGAACACCATGTACTCGTCCATCTTGTGTTATATATTCTCTGCTGCATATTCATGTTTTCAATGCATTCTTATTTTCAATATTTGGTGTAGTTTAAGCTAACATGCATTTTGACTTTGATAAATTTCAATTAAGATTAAAAGTTTAAATAATAATTTGCGTTGTCATACTGAGGGGGCGTGGAAGAAAACTGAGATCTATAATGAGTCCTCAATGCAGTCATCCATTATACGATGAAAACAGTATCCTTCATTTAGCCGTTATTCTGGTTAAAACTGCCCCATTGATATTTGAACATTTATGCTAAAAACTCTGAGATATTGTCATGTGGTTTTATCAAATGAAATGTCTGCAACAAAGGGGGATGGCCAATTCCCAAGACAGACCATGTGACATTTCTCAGCATTCCTTATAGTACTGGGGAGGAAGAACTATTGATTTTCCCCCTCTGCCGGATCTCTATGCAGGCTGTGTGGTCCAGAATAGCTAGGGACATTTTATACACTGTGTGGTGGTTGGCAGTGTAAGCTGTCCCAGAGCTGCAGCCTAGCAAGTGCATGGTAAACAGGACACAACTCAACCTGCAGGGGCACAGTTCCTGAGGAAAGACAGGAACCAAAGCCTGTGGCATAGTTCCCTAGGAAAAACAGGAACCAAAGCCTGTGGCATAGTTCCCTAGGAAAGACAGGAACCAAAGCCTGTGGCACAGTTATCTAGGAAAGACAGGAACCAAAGCCTGTGGCACAGTTCCCTAGGAAAGACAGGGATCAAAGCCTGTGGCACAGTTTACTAAGGCACAGTGTCAGAATCATTCCAATACTGACATTTGTTGACAATGTTAGTTCATTCAAACATTCTCTACTGTATATGATATAGATAATGTATTGTCATCAGAGCTATGATATTTTAGATTAGTAAGAATAGAAGTATTCCCTTGATTAAATGCTGTTTTTAATATCAGTTCAGATTTTTCAAAGACATTTTTCGATAATCTGAATCATCAAAATGGAAAAATCAGTGGACCAAAATATTAAAGTTTCCCTTACGGGCCTGGTCCATACCCATTATAGGTCCCGTACTGCCCTGGACTCTCAGCCTTGGCATTCCATTGATTTTAGGGTGAGATTATAAAGGAGTTGTAAGGTTATTGTGGACGGCTGCGAGAAGGCCTTAATTATCCCCGTGAAGGAGGTGGAACAGCAATTGATCACAGAATCAATGACAACGACAATGTATGCTTTCTGTTAATTATTCACTACACTCTTGGATCTGAAATTCTGAAATTCCTTTTATGAGCCCTTGGAATATTTCATCCCCAACAAAGACATGAAAACTATAGTAAATACTTTTTTGGGAAAATCTAAAATCATTATTTGTTTCAGTAGTTGTAGCCGATATGATTTAGAATTGGGATAACCCCGCTGTGTTTTGAGATTTACATCTGTATATCATAATTTTATTGTCACAAATATTGGTTTTAACAGCTCTGCCCCCTGTTGATAGTAAAACTCAATGCCAACAGTATAAATACTGACGGCAATCCTAAATTACAGTAGTGTTATCCACTAATTGATAAAGTTAAAATCTAGCTGTTACATAGCTGTTACACGTTGGTAAGAAGTAGTCTGTTTAACCTGTAAATTTCCCATTATTTACTATGGCCTAGGAGGGCTTTCAACTTCATTAATACAGAAATATCCTACCCAGGGATCCTTTCACATCAGATTTTGATAAAATATTACAATCAATTTTTGAGGAGTATTTTTTTTTAATTTATCATATGTTCCTCATAGGGTTCTGTTCCTCTGCATCCTGGGTTTCAGTTCAGCTAATTTCCATTTGGGAGTCAATTCTTAAAGAAAATGTTTATGGACTGACGATGGCAGACAACAGTGCACAACAAAGACTCAGCTAATTTGCTACTACCATGGGAAGCTTAAAATCAATAACAAAGAAAACAACAAGATTTTACCTGTCTAACAGAAAACAAGATCTAACTGATCAGAGTATCAAGGGCATGCTGATGAAGATTCTAATGTATCTAAAACAGCTTTGATATTATAGTCTAATGGCATGTTTTCTTTCGACAATTATTTGGAAAATCAATCGTGGTTTTGTTTGAATCAAGTACCATGATATAGCATGGAAATCAATGTCTAGCTGTGTATGTACACAGAAATCTAAATACAGTGAAGACATCTATAGAGACTGCCCAGGGGAGAAATCAGGAACATTTTACCAGACAATAGGTAGTTATAGACTGTTGTTTATAGCTAACAGAGATGTCATATATCACATTAAGTTAAAATCTGTCAAGCTCTTCTTTCAAAGATTTATCTATTTGGCCCATCCATAGAAGTGTCACATAAAGTTAAGGGAAGGTTACCATATGTATGATAAATCACAGTGGAACTCTCTAGTGTTTTGCATCCAGTGGAACAGGGCTCCTTAAGACCCTGCCACATATTTGCAATTTGTTATAAAGGCAGCTGTAAACAGAAAGTTGCCAAAGCAAATTTGACTTCCATTATAGACAGGTGGTAGCTATAGATCTTTTAGGCAGATTTGAATGTGTTTATTGACAAGTGGTCTTTTAGGCAGGTTTGACTGTGTTTTTTATTGACAAGTGGTCTTTTAGGCAGGTCTGTGTGTCTACTGTACAGACCTATGTACGGAGACCTATAAATACTACCAGTCTGTGTGTCTACTGTACAGACCTGTGTACAGTGACATATAAATACTACCAGTATGTGTGTCTACTGTACAGGCCTGTGTACAGTGACATATAAATACTACCAGTCTGTGTGTCTACTGTACAGACCTATGTACGGAGACCTATGAATACTACCAGTCTGTGTGTCTACTATACAGACCTGTGTACAGAGACCTATGAATACTACCAGTCTGTGTGTCTACTGTACAGACCTGTGTACAGAGACCTATTAATACTACCAGTCTGTGTGTCTACTGTACAGACCTGTGTACAGAGACCTATTAATACTACCAGTCTGTGTGTCTACTGTACAGACCTGTGTACAGAGACCTATTAATACTACCAGTCTGTGTGTCTACTGTACAGACCTGTGTACAGAGACCTATTAATACTACCAGTCTGTGTGTCTACTGTACAGACCTGTGTACAGTGACCTATAAATACTACCAGTATGTGTGTCTACTGTACAGACCTGTGTACAGTGACATATAAATACTACCAGTCTGTGTGTCTACTGTACAGACCTGTGTACAGTGACATATAAATACTACCAGTCTGTGTGTCTACTGTACAGACCTGTGTACAGTGACATATAAATACTACCAGTCTGTGTGTCTACTGTACAGACCTGTGTACAGTGACATATAAATACTACCAGTCTGTGTGTCTACTGTACAGACCTGTGTACAGTGACATATAAATACTACCAGTCTGTGTGTCTACTGTACAGACCTGTGTACAGTGACATATAAATACTACCAGTCTGTGTGTCTACTGTACAGACCTGTGTACAGTGACATATAAATACTACCAGTCTGTGTGTCTACTGTACAGACCTGTGTACAGTGACATATAAATACTACCAGTCTGTGTGTCTACTGTACAGACCTGTGTACAGTGACATATAAATACTACCAGTCTGTGTGTCTACTGTACAGACCTGTGTACAGTGACATATAAATACTACCAGTCTGTGTGTCTACTGTACAGACCTGTGTACAGTGACATATAAATACTACCAGTCTGTGTGTCTACTGTACAGACCTGTGTACAGTGACATATAAATACTACCAGTCTGTGTGTCTACTGTACAGACCTGTGTACAGTGACATATAAATACTACCAGTCTGTGTGTCTACTGTACAGACCTGTGTACAGTGACCTATGAATACTACCAGTCTGTGTGTCTACTGTACAGACCTGTGTACAGTGACATATAAATACTACCAGTCTGTGTGTCTACTGTACAGACCTGTGTACAGTGACATATAAATACTACCAGTCTGTGTGTCTACTGTACAGACCTGTGTACAGTGACATATAAATACTACCAGTCTGTGTGTCTACTGTACAGACCTGTGTACAGTGACATATAAATACTACCAGTCTGTGTGTCTACTGTACAGACCTGTGTACAGTGACATATAAATACTACCAGTCTGTGTGTCTACTGTACAGACCTGTGTACAGTGACATATCAATACTACCAGTCTTTGTGTCTACTGTACTGACCTGTGTACAGTGACATATAAATACTACCAGTCTGTGTGTCTACTGTACAGACCTGTGTACAGTGACATATAAATACTACCAGTCTGTGTGTCTACTGTACAGGCCTGTGTACAGAGACCTATAAATACTACCAGTCTGTGTGTCTACTGTACAGACCTGTGTACAGAGACCTATGAATACTACCAGTCGGTGTCTACTGTACAGGCCTGTGTATAGAGACCTATGAATGCTACCAGTCTGCCAAACAGTCCTTGTGTCATGTATAATTCATACTGATTGTCTTTGCCTGAGTCAGCCACTATCTTTGTGCTGAGTAACACAGTGTGACACTGTCATGCTAATTACTAATAGCTGTATGCTTTGTTACGATGACATTCTGTTTTCAATTAAGGAATGACTTGACTCCATGTTAGTTTATTACCTCCAAAAATTGCTTTTGAAAATGTCAACTACCATCAAATAACTATCAAACTTTAGGCACAAATATATAATTCTGTATGGAAGAACAAGAACCCTTCCTAACTTACAGGCATCCTTCTTACTCTAAAGACATCCTTCCTAGTTTATAGGCATTCTTCCTAGTTTATAGGCACCCTTCCTAGTCTATATGCATCCTTCCTAGTCTATAGGCAACCTTCCTAGTCTATAGGCATGCATCAGTCTATAGACATCCTCCCTAGTCTATAGGCACCCTTCCTAGTCTATATGCATTCTTCAGTCTATAGGCATTCTTCCTAGTTTATAGGCACCCTTCCTGGTCTATATGCATCCTTCCTAGTCTATAGGCATGCTTCAGTCTATAGACATCCTTCCTTGTCTATAGACACCCTTCTTAGTCTATAGGCATCCTTCCTAGTCTATAGGC
This sequence comes from Mizuhopecten yessoensis, assembly GCF_002113885.1. NCBI lineage: Eukaryota > Metazoa > Mollusca > Bivalvia > Pectinida > Pectinidae > Mizuhopecten > Mizuhopecten yessoensis. Next base: position 273,902 of record NW_018403428.1, on the reverse strand, counting down.
ATTCTTCCTAGTCTATAGACACCCTTCCTAGTCTATAGGCATGCTTCAGTCTATAGACATCATTCCTTGTCTATAGACACCCTTCCTAGGCTATAGGCATCCTTCCTACCCCATAGGCATGCTTCAGTCTACAGACATCCTTCTTAGTCTATAGACATTCTTCCTAGTCTATAGGCATGCTTCCTAGTCTATAGGCATGCTTCCTAGTCTATAGGCATGCTTCCTAGTCTATAGGCATGCTTCAGTCTATAGACATCATTCCTTGTCTATAGACACCCTTCTTAGAGTATAGGCACCCTTCCTAGTCTATATGCATTCTTCAGTCTATAGGCACCCTTCCAAGTCTATAGGCATTCTTCCTAGTCTATAGGAAGGAAGTCTCCTTAAAAAGAAAGAGGGTTATGACGTCTCATAAAGGAGGAAGTGGGTTATAATGTCTTATAAAGGAGGAAGTGGGTTTTGATGTCTTATAGAAGGAAGTGGTTATAATGTCTTATAAAGGAGGAAGTGGGTTATAGTGTCTTATAAAGGAGGAAGTGGGTTTTGCTGTCTTATAGAAGGAAGTGGGTTATAATGTCTTATAAAGGAGGAAGTGGATTATAATGTCTTATAAAGGAGGAAGTGGGTTATAATGTCTTATAAAGAAGGAAGTGGGTTTTCATGTCTTATAAAAGGAAGGTGGTTATAATGTCTTATAAAGGATGAAGTGGGTTATAATGTCTTATAAAGGAGGAAGTGGGTTATAGTGTCTTATAAAGGAGGAAGTGGGTTATAATTAAGTTTTCATAAAAAAGGAAGTGACTGACCAGGAGGACCAGGAGAAAGTCAGTGCGAATGACCATATACCTTCCAGGAGAAAGTTGGTGTGACTGACCACTAAATTCCCAGGAGAAAGTAGGTGTGACTGACCACTAAACTCCCAGGAGGAAGTAGGTGTGACTGACCAAGAAACTCTCAGCATGCCAAACCTTTAAATGTATCCTCTGATACCATTCTGCTACCCATGAGGTCAAACTCAAGTATAAAATTCCGTCATCAACCACAATACTTCCGTAAACCATTGTAACACAGGTTGTAGTCAGTGTAATAGGCCCTTAATTTAAATCAGGATTGGTGAAGCGGTACCCTACGTTATCTATTGGCCTGATGGGGACATGCTGCACTCACAGAGGAAAAGCCTTTAACAGTGTGGCTACGGGAGATCCCTCTAATTGGAGAAGGATTCCACTGATAGAATTCCTATGTCCATGTGTAGTTATTGGTGTACAATGAGAAAAATCAATATATACTTAAGCCACATCTGCTAATGTCTGAACTCCAATAGAGTGCCAACCCAACACAAATAGCATAGCAATATATAAACAGAAAAAATCTATAAATCACCATCCCTCATCGATACCACCAATAATGGAATCGGTGAGTCAGCTCATGTTTGAGGATGGCACAAATCTGCAATACAACGGGAAAAAGGAAAATACACAAAATACAAATGTCTACCATACCAATATCTCTAAAAGGTGCCAATTTGAAAAGGAAAAGTGTGCTGAAGCAAATACAGAAATATTAGTGAGAAAAAAAATCAAAAAATTCAATAATGATAAAATATAAGAAAGAGAAGATCAATCAAAACTGCTTACCGCACATACACATGGTGAGTCTGAGGGCGTGTCACAACACTAGTATAATCCCAGATAACATCAGCAAATACAGCCACGATTTTCTAATGACATATATATATGCGTGTCATTTTTTCTTACAATAAATATATCAACGAAATTCTTACCCCACATGCACATGGTGGCTGGTTACACAAAGATCTATAATTCCAGTCAGAGGTCACACTATTGTGTATACATAGCTATTCTGTAGTAAGATGCTGAGTACTATAAACTCCCTTATACAGTAGTGGTAAAGGACAGAAATCCATGACTGTTGGTCTGCTGGCTTCGTTAATACCATTGCTGCCATCGAACGCTGTCACACACTAGTCGGTGGCACAGTGGAGGGCAAGGTCGCGGTGCCGGCTACAACCACCACCCGTACAGTTGGCCACCACTAGCTCCAGTACTGTGTTTGCCACTTTGCTGTGATGAGTAAGAATGCCTCCTACATTGAGTCAATGATGATCATTGATAAATTATGAATGCCATGCCTCCATATGATTATGTTACCATCGACGACTACACGACAGCTCTCCACAGACATATCGGTCTGCCTTTAGTGTATATACAAGGCAGCACTTAAATAAGCTATCATTCACGGTTCCAGCATCAATAGCTATGACAAGCACATACTGTCAGTGACATGCATGTGCTTGCATGCATTTTACTAAACAAAATCAATTTCAACACTCTTTGTCTTTTCCAAAACATACTGAAATTTCCAAAGACAGCAAACAGTCCAATGATACTGCTGTTGATAACTCTACACCGAGTTTACGTTACTATATCATAAAACCACACTACCAGGGATTATGATAATCGAATTGCTCTCTATGCATTGTAATGTCTACATCAATTAGCTGTTCTACAGGTCTTACATCAATTAGCTGTACTTCAGGTCTTACATCAATTAGCTGTACTTCAGTCTTACATCAATTAGCTGTACTCCAGGTCTTACATCAATTAGCTGTACTCCAGTCTTACATCAATTAGCTGTACTCCAGGTCTTACACGATTAGCTGTACTCCAGGTCTTATATCAATTAGCTGTACTCCAGGTCTTACATCAATTAGCTGTACTCCAGGTCTTACACGATTAGCTGTACACCAGGTCTTACATCAATTAGCTGTACTCCAGTCTTACATCAATTAGCTGTACTCCAGTCTTACATCAATTAGCTGTACTCCAGGTCTTACAGCAATTTGAAATGGTATTTAGACAAAAAAATCTGCCTTTTTAATAAAACAAAATACCCCCAGCAAATGCAGATGTTAAATTTATGATAATCAATTAAGAACTAATATTAAATTACAAAGTTTATTCTGTAAATAATACTGAAGAAAATGAGAGAGTTGATTAAATTATTCAAATCTATTTCTGGAAAGTTGAAATACAAAAAGGGAGAAAAATGCACAAATTAAAAAAAAATAATGTGTTAAAAGATTTAGAAATTTTAAAAATAAACATGTTTATAATAAACCCTCTGGGACTAAATCAATTAATTTTCTAAAACTGATTAATAATGAATCCCAAGGGACCTAACTAAATAGTTCTCTACTACAAAATATTTATAATGTCCCAGACGAGGGAAACTGAAAACAAATTAGTTCCCTATAGTAAAACTGATTAATAATGAACCCAAGGGACCTAACTAAACAGTTCTCTACTACAAAATATTTATAATGACCCAGACGAGGGAAACTGAAACCAAATTAGTTCCCTATAGTAAAACTGATTAATAATGAACCCAAGGGACCTAACTAAACAGTTCTCTACTACAAAATATTTATAATGACCCAGACGAGGGAAACTGAAACCAAATTAGTTCCCTATAGTAAAACTGATTAATAATGAACCCAAGGGACCTAACTAAACAGTTCTCTACTACAAAATATTTATAATGACCCAGATGAGGGAAACTGAAAACAAATTAGTTCCCTATAGTAAAACTGATTAATAATGAACCCAAGGGACCTAACTAAACAGTTCTCTACTACAAAATATTTATAATGACCCAGACGAGGGAAACTGAAACCAAATTAGTTCCCTATAGTAAAACTGATTAATAATGAACCCAAGGGACCTAACTAAACAGTTCTCTACTACAAAATATTTATAATGACCCAGACGAGGGAAACTGAAACCAAATTAGTTCCCTATAGTAAAACTGATTAATAATGAACCCAAGGGACCTAACTAAACAGTTCTCTACTACAAAATATTTATAATGACCCAGACGAGGGAAACTGAAAACAAATTAGTTCCCTATAGTAAAACTGATTAATAATGAACCCAAGGGACCTAACTAAACAGTTCTCTACTACAAAATATTTATAATGACCCAGATGAGGGAAACTGAAAACAAATTAGTTCCCTATAGTAAAACTGATTAATAATGAACCCAAGGGACCTAACTAAACAGTTCTCTACTACAAAATATTAATAATGACCCAGACGAGGGAAACTGAAAACAAATTAGTTCCCTATAGTAAAACTGATTAATAATGAACCCAAGGGACCTAACTAAACAGTTCTCTACTACAAAATATTTATAATGACCCAGACGAGGGAAACTGAAAACAAATTAGTTCCCTATAGTAAAACTGATTAATAATGAATCCCAAGGGACCTAACTAAATAGTTCTCTATAGTAAAACTGATTAATAATGAATCCCAAGGGACCTAACTAAATAGTTCTCTACTACAAAATATTTATAATGTCCCAGACGAGGGAAACTGAAAACAAATTAGTTCCCTATAGTAAAACTGATTAATAATGAACCCAAGGGACCTAACTAAACAGTTCTCTACTACAAAATATTTATAATGACCCAGATGAGGGAAACTGAAAACAAATTAGTTCCCTATAGTAAAACTGATTAATAATGAACCCAAGGGACCTAACTAAACAGTTCTCTACTACAAAATATTTATAATGACCCAGACGAGGGAAACTGCAAACAAATTAGTTCCCTATAGTAAAACTGATTGATGATGAACCCAAGGGACCTACTTAAATAGTTCTCTATTATAAAACATGTTTATAACGAACCTTAACGGACCTAAATAATGTGTTCACTGCGGTAAAATATATCTATAACTACAGATATATTTTTGCAAAAGCTAATATGTATATTTGATGTTGAAGGTCACAGTACCCGTATAGTTTGAAATTTACAAATGAAGAGTTTGCACTTAAATTGACTCTTGACCTTGTGGTCAAGGTCACAGTGACCTGTTGGTGATGCAGATATATTGCAAGATAAGTCAAGATATCTTTAACACTTTGAAAGTTACTGTCTGTATTAGATGTTACTAAAAAAGTTGCACTTATTTGACCTATGACCTTGAGGTCAAAGTCAAAGTGACCTATTGACAGTTCAATGCACATCATCCGTAGGTAATGCAGGTATACTGCTAGTTTGTTCATGATAATTTTAAGGGTTAAAAATGTGTTGCCCAGACAATATGTTACTGTAAAGTAAGCATTTATTTGACTTTTGACTTTAAGGTCAAGGTTAGTGACATATTATCAGTGCACTGCACTTTAATGTTTAGATGTTGCAGGTATAATTTAGGTTACATCAAGATATCTTAAACAATTATTACTCATTCAGCGATTCACCCTAAAATTTTGTAATGAACTATTCCCTCTTTGAATTGGAAGTATTCAAATGTGTCTTCAGGGGTGAATGAGTTACTGTCTGGACAATAAATGATTAGAAGAACCAGAAGAACAACTGATACTAACACAATATATCTCCCTTCATTCAAATCGGACATAACAAACATCACCGGACCTTCACTGTATCAGTAATTAGGTATGCTATAATACACAGGATTTGTTCAGTTTGATGTTTATCAGACAATTCCTTGCTAAAGAAAAACATAAACTTCGTTATCAGCAAGAATTTGTATGTTCCCTCATACACCGTGTTTCATTGTGGTTTGAATATGAATTTCTTGTTCAACTGAAATATGTCTGATAGACAACATCATTCATGTGACATAATACCATTTCATTGGCTATAAAAGCTGGTCACTGAATTCTAAAAAGTCCAGATTCCTAGAAATGAGGAAATTGCAGAGTACTTATCAATTATATATATATCTATGGCCCCTAAAGTATTGCCACACAGGATATTACTTTTCTTGTTCCTCCTTTTCCTGGTGACGTAAGATATGTATACTTAAACAATACTATAGGATCGTCACATCTTGTGTTTTATAAAAACTTGTTAATATATGAACTTTTTCTTGTTCTTCAATTCCCTGGTGATGTAAGATATGTTTAATTAGATAATGTATAGGATCATCTTCCAAGAAATACCTTCCATGTGTTTTATAAAACCTTGTTGTTATATATATAGACTCTCTATCAATGTCTGATTTACACAGAAATCTGTTTTACAATGAGTCACCTTAAGGCAATACGGAAATAAATAAAGCTTCTATCAAAATCATACTAACCCAATCATTTTTTAACTTACTGACATTAAAAAATCTTTATAAATTAGAAAGAAAAATGTAATCATTTATAATTTTTAAGCTCGTACAAACTTCCTTGTTTGTTCAATAAAAAAAACATCTGAAATATGAGAATTGGTGATAGTGAGTAAACAGGAAGAATACGCTGGGTCTACTTGACCTTGTCAACGACACTTGACCTTGATCTGTGTCACTAAAAAAGGAAAGGCCCCGGAGTCTTAATAGTGATGGTTATATATATATATCTTACATCGGTATTAACAGCTATATGTATATTTGCTTCTGATAGGAAAACAAGTGATTACATGTGTCACGGAGAAACATTGTCTTAGAACAAATATTGTTCACTCTGACTATAAAGATGGAGTTTTATAATTAATGGTTCTTATAAAAGTAATTTCAAACAATTTTAAAATGGCTCTTATGGATCTGGTTTTGTAACTAATGGTTCTAAATGATATAGTTTGTAATTAATGGTTTTTATAGATGTAGTTTTATACATTCAATGGTTCAAATAGAGATGTAGTTTTTTAAGTTGATGTCCTATTCCGTCTTTGTGTATTGCAGAGTTATCTTCTCTTGTGAGCAGGTATCGATTGTTACGTCATTTGTTTGTGAGAGTAACGTCATCAGTTTTTGAGAAAACAACGTAATTTTCTCACACAAACCAATGGCAATGACGTAATAATCAATACCTGCTCACAAGAGAAGATAACTCTGCAATACGCAAAGACGGAATAGGTGTAGACATAATTAATGGTTTTGTATTAGTAGATAAAGTTTTTTAAGTTAATGGTCCTATAGGTGTAGACATAATTAATGGTTTTGTATTAGTAGATAAAGTTTTTTAAGTTAATGGTCCTATAGGTGTAGACATAATTAATGGTTTTGTATTAGTAGATAAAGTTTTTTAAGTTAATGGTCCTATAGGTGTAGACATAATTAATGGTTTTGTATTAGTAGATAAAGTTTTTTAAGTTAATGGTCCTATAGGTGTAGACATAATTAATGGTTTTGTATTAGTAGATATAGTTTTTTAAGTTAATGGTCCTATAGGTGTAGACATAATTAATGGTTCAAGTAGATTTATTTTTTTAATATAAGTTAATGGTCCTACAGGTGTAGATATAGTTAATGTTTTTAGTAGATGTAATTTTAGACAGTAAATGATGGTTCTAATTAAAGTTTTAGATGGTTGATGATTCTGATAGCTATTAGTAGAGGCTATGATATGTAACTATGTAAGCCATGGATATTCTACCCGAGGGTTTGGATCCAAACCGAGGCTTTGCGGAGGATGTGACACCAAATTCAACACCCAATGGTGGTATATCCACATCTCCCAATACTTACACAATCATTCACATTTTTTACTCCAACGTTTTACCCAAAATTTTATAAAACATGACATACCAGTAGACAATGCAGAGGCATCACTAAATATAGCACAAGCTCTAGACAAGGTATACACAAACAAAGGTCAGATTAGGAAATAGCATAAAAAGTACGGTATACCTTAGGTATACCACATATTTAAAGATCCATGCCAGGCCTTTACGGCAAGTTTACACAACAGTTCTTATGTTCTTGAGGTGGTGTCAATTGTTGATGAAAAGATTGTCATTGTCAGTCAACGTTTTGACGGGCTATGTCATAATGTACCAGTCATCAGATTATGACGTCATATTAGTAAAGGTCACCAAGAGCTCCCATTACCTTACAAATGTAGAAGTCCGACACAGTTTATAGTTCTAATACAAAATGTTTTATAATTAATGGCTCTAATAGATGTAATTTATAAAATTAATGCTGATTACAACTGTAGCTTAATAAGGTTAACATTGACTAATTAATATGCATTTGTCATGTGATCAAGATGTACACATACATTGGTAAATGTCCTGTTGAAGAGTTTCGGGTTAAACCCGCTCAGTGACATCAGAATTCATCACCAAGGTAACATGGGGGTTTAACAGGATAAACCCGCTCAGTGATATCAGAACTCATGACCAAGGTAACATGGGGGTTTAACAGGATAAACCCGCTCAGTGATATCAGAATTCATCACCAAGGTAACATGGGGGTTTAACCTTGATATAACTCTAATGTGAAAATGAATCTAATTTATTAATTAAACCTTATCAATAATCTCAAGCCAAGTGACAGCAGGAGAATTAATGGTTTCATCCATTAATTGAATTTTCTGTATTTTCTGTATTGACTGTAATAATTTATGTATGAAGGGTTTTTAGTCGATCTAGGGTTAAAAGGTATACTAAGAAAATAGTGACCATTTTTGTTTTATCTATGGGAGGTAAAAACAGAAAGTGAGATACAAAGAAACCTTTTAAATTTTGTAATTCAGTCTACAATCATTCAATTTTCAACACAGAGGCAAAAACAATCAACAACAAAAAACTTACATGGAAATCTGGAGAATTTGGATTTGAGAGTGGAGAGATCTGGTATGGACCTCGATCGGTGTCTTTCCCGGAGTTCTACCTCGACAGTCTTAGTGTGCTTTTCAAAGAATTCTTCATCAAACGCTTGAATTTCCTCCTCTGTGGAGGGGAGTGGGAAATCTCTGCAGTCGCCTGTAAGATCACAAATATAAATAACAGGGAAGTTGGCAAGTAATACAGGTAATTTAATACTCCCATTGATTGAGAAATAGTCAAGGTAAACTGACAAATTCAGGTTAATACCCCAATTGATTAAAAAATATTCAAGGTTAACTTACAAATTCAAATATTTGAGTTACATCATCAATGTTGCTACATCAAGCAAAATATCACCATGTAGGTATATAAATTCTATAGTTAAAATTCAAAACAATGTATGTTGATGATATAAGTTATAGGTATATAATAATGAGAAGAGCCTGTCTATATACATAGTTACACTGTTAAATATAACAGGAAGTAGGAAGATTACACATCAGTACTGAAAAGACAACATTTGATCCCTCGTACATATGTCTTTCCTCATTTGTTATTTTCATATCAATATCAAATCTGTCATCAACCTTTATGTACTACTGAACTCCAGTAAAACTTGTCATTTTGTGGATGTTGTCAACATTAAAAATTACTTTGTTATTTTAAGCCATATCTTTGAACGGTTTTTCCTAATCCTATAGTTATGGTGACCTTGACCTTGGCACCCTGTAACACAATTTTTTTCAAAGCATTTTCATACTTGATTTTTGCATGAAGACTGCATGATGAAATATCATTCAGAAAAAACCCATTCGAGAGATGAAAAAGATTTTTCAATAAATAGAAATGATGACCTTGACAATAACACCCTGAAACAAACTCTATCAAATACTCTCTTACTTGAGAACTTTATAAATATAAAGTTTTATTGAAATCAATCCATAAATGAGGTCACTAAAATTTACTGACAACAAAGGTGTGTCTACAAGAAATGGTTGTTTTCACCCATAACCTTAATCTTTGACCTTTGACCTTGCATTTCAATACGGTTCCACCTCTTGTCATAACAAACCACTGTATGAAGATTGAAAGTGGATAACAGCACATGCTCCACAGTGTCAAAGATTGGGAGTGGATAACAGCACATGCTCCACAGTGTCAAAGATTGAGAGTGGATAACAGCACATGCTCCACAGTGTCAAAGCTTGAGAGTGGATAACAGCACATGCTCCACAATATCAAAGATTGAGAGTGGATAACAGCACATACTCCACAGTGTCAAAGATTGAGAGTGGATCCCAGCACATGCTCCACAGTGTCAAAGATTGGGAGTGGATAACAGCACGTGCTCCACAGTGTCAAAGATTGAGAGTGGATCCCAGCACATGCTCCACAGTGTCAAAGATTGAGAGGGGATAACAGCACATGCTCCACAGTGTCAACGATTGAGAGTGGATAACAGCACATGCTCCGCAGTGTCAGAGATTGAGAGTGGATAACAGCACATGCTCCACAGTGTCAAAGCTTGAGAGTGGATAACAGCACATGCTCCACAGTATCAAAGATTGAGTGTGGATAACAGCACATGCTCCACAGTGTCACAGATTGAGAGTGGATAACAGCACATGCTCCGCAGTGTCAAAGATTGAGAGTGGATAACAGCACATACTCCACAGTGTCAAAGATTGAGAGTGGATCCCAGCACATGCTCCACAGTGTCAAAGATTGGGAGTGGATAACAGCACATGCTCCACAGTGTCAAAGATTGAGAGTGAATAACAGCACATGCTCCACAGTGTCAAAGCTTGAGAGTGGATAACAGCACATGCTCCACAATGTCAAAGATTGAGAGTGGATAACAGCACATGCTCCACAGTATCAACAGAGTTAAAACCTGTATGGATGGTCGAGTGTTACACACAAATGTTCATCATGAATGGAATGACATTTAAAGTCTATCATCAATGTTTTTCTGACCTCCAAAATACAGGTCTAACATGAAATATATTCAGTCAGAAAGTGGGATGATAGACGATAATGTTAGATCTGTTAGATCTGTCACATGTAAACTTTCCTATGATAACAGCATGATTTAGAGGATGATACTTTTATCTCATCCATAAGGATACAGGATGGTTACACAACCGTCGAGTGTGGTGGTTAGAGTTCAAATCAACTGTAAAGCTTGCTATGTACGTACTCTATAAACATTGTTAATTAACATAGAAAATATATCTAGAATAAGTAATGTCACAGAATAGTTGATATCAAAGATCCTTTTCTTGACACCAATATATACTTACAGTTCTAGCCTAGAGCTGTACGACACGATTAGTATGCTGATTAACACTAACAGGAAAAGGAAGTAAAATTATTCACACTTTCCGATAGATATATACACAACATGTATGTATATTATGATGGACAAACATTGCAGTGACCAACATAGAGGTCAGCTAAATAACAATTCTGATAACGAATTATTTGGAAAGGTGAAAGTAAGGTTTAACATGTGAGTAGAAATAATTAAACAAAAAAATAATTAAACACGCACCATATTGCTCCTCTATCACTTTTTGTTTTTTTAACAAGACAAGAATTTGTATTTTCCACCAATTAAGACCAAGTTGGCTTTCCCATGTATCTCATTGGACCAAAGAATTAAAACACACTTGGTAAGAGCAGTGACAGGAACACCGGTATCTACTTTGGTCAAAATTCATCCTATGTACTCTAAGAACTAGTCAGAAATGTCTCAGCCAATCAAACTACCAGGTAGCCATTTCAAATTTTGAATCTACAAAAACATTAACAGACAAAAATAACAGCAATGCTTCAATGTCAGAAGAACAATTCAGAAAACAGCACTTCGATTGGACTGCAGACTATGAACTTTTTGGAGATGATTGTTCACAGTAACTTTTGTTATAGACCCCACATCATGATTTGGGCCCTACATTCTGGAATCTTTAGTCTCCAATATTTACGAAAGTTTGCCCATTGGATGTGTGTGTGTTACAATGGTGAAATCCCTTTGCATAGAGATCAAAGCTCCATGTTAAATTAGGCCAAAGCTCTTCACTTGTGTTTTCGGTTGAGGTTTTTGGGCCCCTTAATTTCCTCTAAAAGGTATTATTTTCCCTTGGGGGTATATACGTACATTTTATAATGATTTTAATTTTTAGCTTGTGGAATCTCCTCCATGGGAAATGTGGCAAGTATGACATGATCATAAGCAGCTATAAGTTACTATAGTCAACTACAATTGTATAATTAACTAGTATCATTAGTAAATATTGTATTCCATTAAGCCAACAATGACAAATTGGGCTCACTGATATAGTACATCATTTCATTTCAGAATGTTCATTGTTCAGATGTTAGATACAAAGGAATTGGGCAACAGGCAAAGCCTTATAAGTGCCCTCTCCTTAAATGATATACATCATGAACATCTCTCTATAAATATCGGGCTTATCAGGAAAGTGTCACTCCATCAAGGAAGTGATTCAATGCTCAAATCAATATCCAGTACAGATGTATACACCATGTAATTACCGCATACCATCCTATCTGTTTATCTCTGTACATCAATATCATAGCACTGTGTTGTGGTTAATATGTGCAGCACGTCTGTGTATTTGATAAATCTAAAAACAAAGAACCCCTATTAACTTAAGGTGAAAAGTACCATCAAATTAATATATGAAAATATAACCATCATTTCAACAGACGTATATTTTTGTTTAATTTGAATATTTGGACAAAGACAGAATCCGAGAATTTCCAGCATTCCCTATGTGGATTAGAGATCCTCTGCTAGTCCTACAATTTTACCAATGTTTCTTTCAAGAAAATGTAAATACACGGTTTAAAAAATAAAAGATGAATACCTTGCTAAGGGAAGTAACTCTTACACAGAAAAAGTCCTCTATGTTGCTTTACCTTTATATTAACCCTTTCACCACTGTAGACCATAGTGGACTCATCCGGATGAATGTATGGTAGAGTCTACTCAAGTTACATAGGGGTAAAAGGGTTAAACTGAAAATACTCAAAATCAAAGACAACAGCTTGGAAGTGGCACTCTTCTTTGTGATTATAACTTCTGCAGTTGTACTTTTTACCCTAGGTAAAACAGATCATCTGTAAACATCGATCACTATTAAAAAGTCCTGTGTCTCTGCTGAAAACTGTTAATAATTCTTTTTCCAGGTGACTGAAATCTAGATAAATTATTTCTCAAAAGATAACTATACCTTCCGAGACTTTTATGATAAATAATAGATACAAAATAAACAAAATATAATCAGCAAGAGTGTTCTGGGTGAACTAAGAGCATGGCTAGATGTAATTTAAAGCCTGGACTTCAGATTGTTATACTATCTCAGTAACTGAGTGAGTGATGGTGTGTGAGAGGACAGGTGTGATGTAGAGTGATGGTGTGTGTGAGGACAGGTGTGATATATAGTGATTGTGTGTGTGAGGACAGGTGTGATGTAGAGTGATGGTGTGTGAGAGGACAGGTATGATGTAGAGTGATGGTGTGTGTGAGGACAGGTGTGATGTAGAGTGATGGTGTGTGTGAGGACAGGTGTGATGTAGAGTGATGGTGTGTGAGAGGACAGGTGTGATGTAGAGTGATGGTGTGTATATGTTTTAGTAAATGAAGTGTGTGAAGTAAATGATGTTTATATGGAATGTTTATTATTAATGCATTATATTATTAAATGAGCCAAATTATTTTCCTCAGTAAAATATTTGTTTGAATATACTGCTGTCAACTCATGTTTATAACAGGAAAGGAAAGATTTCCTTACATTTCTCCCACCTTTTTCTAAGTCTTTGTCCCTGAAGCAAACACTAATTTCAACCCAGGTTTTGGTATCCCCTTGCCAAGCGAACACCAAATACTTGAAACAAGGGTTGGCCACAGGCACCACTGTAACAGGAGATGAGAAAAGTACAGCCAGACTGGCATTCGAACCTGGGACCCTCCGAGCTCAAGAAGGAAACTCTAACCAACTGAGCTATATGTACGATGGTGATCAACCCAGTCTGGTTCTGCTTCTTATATATGTTGATTATGATATACACAAGGAAAATTAAGACTTGAAATATAGAAATGTAAAATAAACAACTTGCCACTCGGTTTTGTTTTGTTCCTCTTCACTTTCCTCAACATGTTCAGAGGAAGCAATTCTACACACTATCCAACGAAGGTAACGTTACCAGGAGGAAGAAAAGCATTTCAACAAAAAAACTGCTGAACTTCAGGATTATCAGTTAAACTAAAAGTTCAATCACCAGAGTATGAATCATACACAATGTCAGTTTGGCACCAGGTTGGTGCATGTTATATACAATATTCAGTTCTTAGGTCAGACACAGATTCTTTTATTGTCAAGAATCTCCTATTACCAAATGTTCCTTAAGCCACCTTAAATATCCTGTTGTTGATTTCCTCAAATCAGCAACTGAAACTTCCTTCAAGTGAACCTTAAAGCCTTCTACAGTTAATCTTCAATTGTTAATTTCACCGACCAATTGTTAAGCCTTTTATTATTAATTTCCTCAAGTCAATCCCTGAATAACTTATTGTTGATGTCCTCAAGTCGACAACTGAACAACTTATTGTTGATGTCCTTGTGTCAACCACTGAATAACTTATTGTTGATGTCCTCAAGTCAACCACCGAATAACTTATTGTTGATGTCTTCAAGTCAATCACAGAATAACTTATAGTTGGTGTCCTCAAGTTAACCACAGAATAACTTATTGTTGGTGTCCTCAAGTTAACCACAGAATAACTTATAGTTGAAGTACTCGAGTCATAATAACTTATTATTGATGTTCTCAAGTCAATCACTGAATGGCTTATTGTTAATGACTTAAGTAATCACTGAATGGCTTATTGTTAATGACTTAAGCTATCCACAAAGTCTCTACGTCAATGCTGTCAGCAATTCTAAAGTCAAAGGTGACTAGAGATCAATGCTGAACACTCTGAAGATCATTACAGCCCACACTGATATAAGTTAACCATTTAGTCTTTAAGGTCATGAAAGGTCAATCAAATTGCAGCAAAACTTGATTGGCATCTAAATCTGCAACTTTAAGTGAAGTGTTATATTACACATAATCTCTGATAGACATCAACACACTGACTTCCTTACAAGTGTACATGACTGAACCTACAAATAATATTGGTCAGGTCATTTTGCCAGAATTTTTGATGGGGTCATCCCCTCTGGGTGTCCTCACCGAGTGGTATAGATGTTGGTTCAAAGCAGGTAGTGGGGGTTTCACACTGTGGTTACCTCACTGGTCAGAATAGAGGTCAGTTACTGACCACATCAGGGTGTGGGTCACACGCTGGACACTTACAGGACAATATTGATGGGTGTATTACTGATAGGGGTATCATATACATGTTGTCACCACAGTCTCAGTGATTATGGACATCAATAAAATGGAGAGGTGTCATCAGCACCAATAAACACAGAGCTGTTAGCCCTGTCATATATAATGGATTCCACTGACAAACAGAAACTAACCACAGCAGTGAGACTTGTGGGTCATAGTATAATGTCTTAATGAGTTCACAGTAATGTCATATGGATGTTATATTGAGGTCATAGGAAGGTCATAGGAAGGTCATAGTAAGGTCATAATAAGGTAATAGAGAGATCAATGACAGGCAATAAGAACAAAGTGATGGGAGCCTCACAGTGATATAACACCGCCCCTGTCTCCCCCTTACCCTGATTTGCTCGTGACCTTTGACCTTTTAACCTTGACCAATGACTACCAAAATCCAACCATGTGTAGCACTCAATGTTACCATACTATGGTGTCCATAGAAACTAAATATGTCGAGGAGTGTGTGAGTGTGTGAGTGTGTGAGATGCTTTGTACACATGCTTTGTTCTTCAAAAGTGGTAAAGTGTGATATTTGACCTTGACCTTTGACCCTTTACCCTAGACTGATAACCACAAAAATCAAATCAGGTATAGAATCCGATAAAACCATATACCGGGGACAATATGGTAAAAATATGCACTACATGTATCCATGAAATATGTTGTATACAGCTTTTTACTACAGATGAAGGAATGCATGGGTTCACAGACAAGCGATTTCTAAATAATGGGGGAGGGGAGTATAATAATGGAGCATAAATTAGGTCATATAGGAGTCATTATGAGGTCATTAAGTAAGGTCATAGCAAGGTCATAGTGAGGTTATAGTGAAGTACACCGTTGTCTTTCTTTACCAATGTTGAGCAGAATTTTATAACGTATCTTGCTATGAACTGAAAGTGTAGCTTTTGATTATGGAACAAAATTCCACATGAGCAGTTTATACCAGACAATATATGACAAGCTTATACATGCCTTTGGTACCTTTTCCAGCAATTTTGTTTTTTTGACTATAATAATAATATTTATTCAGGTAAAAGGCAAATAATACACATATATCACAGTTTGTAGATTGGACATAAATATATATATTATAACAGATGTTATTTATAAGTTATTTATGCTATAAAACTAGTAATCAGTCAGGTGCACGTGTTAAAACTGGATTGAGTTAGATTAATTTAGGCCTTTACCTGGGATGACCCATAAAGCCACATGCATTGTGGCTTAATTCCAATGGGGTCCCTTAATATATGGGAATATTTCAGCAAATATTCAAGTGTACTTTTTATACTGTTAATTACTAAACCTGTAAGAAAACTTATTTTTGCAATTGTGATTCAAACAACTTATTCATAAATATTAACATTAGTGAGATTTCAGATTTAACATCTCATCTTAGTCAAAGACCTTCTCTTTTGAAAATAAGCTGAAGACAACGTTACTGTCTAAAAGACCTTGAAAATAAGCTGAAGACAACGTTACTGTCTAAAAGACCTTGAAAATAAGCCGAAGACAACGTTACTGTCTAAAAGACCTTGAAAATAAGCCGAAGACAACGTTACTGTCTAAAAGACCTTGAAAATAAGCCAAAGACAATTGACTATCTAAATGGTTAAAAGAAGACGGGCTAGAAAATATGCCAGGTTCAAAAATAAACGTTAGATATGTTAACGTTACTGTAAAAGAAAGTATGCCAAGGCTAAATGTCGAGATCTTAGGGTATGTTACAGCCAAGCAGAACTACAGGTGTGACCATTAACACCTGTATGTATTACCTTTCTAACGTTGTGTTGGCTATGATCCAATATCTAACAAACACCCGCTTACAATGCTGGATTCCTTTCAGATGAGTGTAATGTTTAACATGCATAGGTGGTGCCCATAGTTAATGGCTCAATAAGATGACCACTGGTAACTAGGTGCCCTCTCTGACCCTAAGGCCTCTAGATAGTTGGTATAGGTCAACATCAATTTACACTGGGTCACTGTGTCGACCACTTTAAACTTGTAATAACCCAAAAAGTTCAATATTTTAATACAATATATCAACCAATAAAACTGCCTTAAAATAAGTGACACAGATATGGTAAAACAGGTATAAAGGCTGTGACATGGGGTAAGAGGAATGAATAACATGTGAAAGATAACAAGGTTACTGTGTGTCTCAGTCAGTGGTGAGAAATCGTGCAATGACTGTCTTACTCCATATAATACTCGCCACCTCCCAACACCTATGAGTCCTACCCTCATACCCATGGTCATTTGATCCTAATTTTCTAACGTATGATTATTATCATGATCCTCCTAATGATGTAACAAGTAGTCTACGACTAGGTCATTGAGAATATATAATGTATAAATTTGCTTGTAAAAGTTAATGTGTAACCTCACCATTTACAGCAGTTATAAGAAAATTATCAAATATAGGAGACAGGAAACTGAAGTTATAATCAAACAAATTAACTAAGGACAAGACTGTATACAGAGTAAAACAAAGTGTACAAGTATACCAACAGCTCACCATGACGACAGCCAAAATGTCAGCCGTTCCTATCAGTATTACATCCTCGTCCAGATTCTTTGTGTCGGGATGATGATGTTTCATCGAGCATTAAACTTCAGATGTAAACATAGGTTCAGAATTATATTTCTACTATAAACGAAGGCCTCCCCCCAATATTGCTATCACATGCGGAAGCAGCCCGCTGGGCTCTATCCAACTTCAGGCATACCAGACTAATTCAGTCAGTACTGAGGAAGAATTCATTCTCAATGTCTGACCCTATTGTTGGTAATTCCTTTAGAAATGGCCTTATACAAGTTGTATAGCATTCAACACTTACTGGGTAATTAAAGCTCTACATGCTTTTAAATACATATACAATTGTAAAGACGAGGAAATATAACTCAGACCTAGAGAACAGATTTAGCACTTGTCTGTAATGTATCCCACATAACCGTGATTCTTCTCCTGAAGTGTAAACAAGTTTCCTGCCAGTTGTATTAAGCCACATGAAAGGAAGCTGAAATTCAAAACAGAATGTGTTTTGAAGTGAAATGAGGGAAATAAATTCAAAATCCAATCAGTGCACCGTTTTCCTCCATGTACCAGATGTCCAAAAAAATCAGATTTACAAAATTTCCATACAACACAAAGTGAATAAATCTAAAACAGTGTGTAAAGAAAAAAGGAAATCTTGAAAATTTACTTAATTTTTAATTTTCTACTTATATAGACACACAAAATGTATAAATTTCCAGTAAAAAATAAAAAATACAAATCATGAAGAACATGTGTCGTTGTCCTGAACAACAATTTGTTAAATGCAGTCATCTGTATTGAAATATCAAAGCTACTGAGCAGACAGATACTGTGGTGTCATGATATACACCCAATAACATATTTGAAGATTATTTTAGCAAACAAATTATTATAGGGCCTGAACAAACATTACCAGACCAGTTAGGGATAGCATTTAGCCATCATAATTCACTCATCACGATATTTCCTCGACAAGTCTAGTTATTTTACAGCGTTTTCAAATCATCTGAAACATTATCAATCATCAATAAGTAATTTCGCTATAAAAATTTAGTCAGTGCAATGTACATTGTACCATATATTATTGCTTTTGAAAAAAATGAAACATCATATTTCTAATCGGACAAAATCACAGGAGATGAGTAATCCACTATAAAGTTCTATCAAGCTGATCATGTGTTAACCAGTAAAACCTAACTGTCCAGGCCACTTGTTGAAACACATGGCTCTATCATGATATATACACTAGCTTCTGGCTGTCCACTGGCCTTTGACCTCAATGACCTTAGCCACCTACCTTGGTAAGGAGACTCCCCATGGTGTTGGATACACCCTTAAGCCACCAACTGTCTGACACAACACCTTGAGAATTTAAAGCAATTTGCCAGAAACAGGAAGTGTGTAAAAACCGCAGCATCACCTTGTACACTGGCAGTACCTCTGGTTCTCCACCACTCACCAACTCTCACCACCTTATATATATAGTACAAGGTGCAACCAATATACATAATACCCCACCTTTTCATCATGGATTTCACCAATATATCAGCCTCCCGAATCACCTTTTGTATACAGTGTCTATATACACAGCATCTGACGAAGGTGCAGCGACTACACTCCATACAAAAGATTTACCTATACGTCAGCCTCCCAAAATAAACCTTCAAATACATATTTGTCTAGGATGTGCTGCCAATCTTCATTTATTGTGTTGTATTTGATGACTGATATGATACAGAAAATGAGATACTGAGATATAACTGGGAACTCGTGATTAGAAACAAGACCTGATGCAGGGCTACCTGTACAGTGTATAATGTCATACATTTTTATAGACTTTGAGATCGTATTGAAAGTTAATGCAAGTCCTTCCTCTGTCAAAATAGAGTTTACATCAGAAATCCCTTTTAATATAATCTGTGTATACATGCATCAACTTTGATTCTAATTCAATTCACAAGACATGATCTGTATGCCTGCATCAACTCAAAAATCATGATCTTTAATTTTACCTCATTTAAAAATTCACAAATCATTAAAATTGATTCTATTTCAACATACAAATCATGATCTGTATATACCTCTGCTTCAACTCAAAGGGATCTGTAATTTTACTGTAACTCACAAATAATGATATTTTAATTCTACGTAAAATCACACAGCATAATCTTAAAATCTGCATCAACTCACAAATCATGATCAGCCTACACCTGTTTCAACTCCTAATCGACACCCAGTTTATACTATAACTGCCTCCCGACTATGCAGGCCATACCCCACAGTAGTAGGTGTAGGAGTAACGGTTAATTTACTGTTGATCAGCTGTAAGAGTTCATGTTTTACCATCTGTTCTACGAAATAAGCCCTAAGAATTCATCGTCTTTACATATGCAATCTCCTTTCACACACTGTTTTTCAGTAACTTAACAGTGGGTTTTTATATTCCCACTTGGACAGAAGTAGTATTGGTTTCTTCCTCCTGTCCACTTTTTCTAAAGGTAAATCAAAGGGAGGCAGTTTGGTAAAATCCTAAAACAAGGTCACTGTTACCTATATATAACCTTTGGCCTTGGCCTAAAGTACTTAAATCATGGTTTTTCGGAGAGTTTCTCAGCTGCTAGTGTTTCATGTAGGCATCAAACTTTGTATATAATGATTGGTACATACGGGAAATGCAGTTTCTCCCATTCTAAAACAATATCACTGTTACCTCATTTTGACCTTTGACCTTGACCTCAAGTGCTAAAATAATGATTTACAGAGCATATCACAGCAGCTGTTTCATGAATGGCATCAAACTTTTATATGTGTCACCTTTTAATGAGGTAAGTGTGACCTAAATTTTACCTTTGACCTTCACTTAAAGTACAAAAACAATGTTTTCTACAGCATATCTCAGCTACTGTTTCATGAATCGGCTTCATATGTGGAGAGTGGGGGTATCTGTGAAAACAGCTTTTTTAGTTAAATCAAGTTTTATCATGAATGCTTAGAATTTGTTCTTGGGAGTTTTGCTCACGTTCAATGTTGTTTGGGTCTGTTGCTCAAAATTATTATGCACAATTTGTGTTTATGGTTGTGTTGTAAGCTCACTGTTCATGGTTGTGTTGTAAGCTTACTGTTCATGGTGGTGTTGTAAACTCACTGTTCAAGGTTATGTTGTAAGCTTACTGTTCATGGTAGTGTTGTAGGTTTACTGTTCATGGTGGTGTTGTAAGCTTACTGTTCATGGTGGTGTTGTAAACTCACTGTTCATGGTTGTGATGTTAACTCACTGTTCATGGTTGTGTTGTAAGCTCACTGTTCATGGTTTTGTTTAAGGTTTACTATTCATGGTTGTGTTGTAAGCTTACTGTTCAAGGTTGTGTTGTAAGTTTACTGTTCATGGTGGTGTTGTAAGCTTAATGTTCAAGGTTGTGTTGTAGGTTTACTGTTCATGGTGGTGTTGTAAGCTTAATGTTCAAGGTTGTGTTGTAAGCTTACTGTGCAAGGTTGTGTTGTAAACTCACTGTTCAAGGTTGTGTTGTAAGCTTACTGTTCATGGTAGTGTTGTAGGTTTACTGTTCATGGTGGTGTTGTAAGCTTAATGTTCAAGGTTGTGTTGTAGGTTTACTGTTCATGGTGGTGTTGTAAGCTTAATGTTCAAGGTTGTGTTGTAAGCTTACTGTTCATGGTAGTGTTGTAAGCTTACTGTTCAAGGTTGTGTTGTAAGCTTACTGTTCAAGGTTGTGATGTTAATTCACTGTTCATGGTTGTGTTGAAAACTCACTGTTCATGGTTGTTTTGTAAACTCACTGTTCATGGTTGTGTTGTAAGTTAACTGTTCATGGTTGTGGTATAAGCTCACTGTTCATGGTGGTGTTGTAAACTCACTGTTCATGGTTGTGTTGTTAACTCAATGTTCATGGTGGTGTTGTAGATTTACTGTTCATGGTAGTGTTGTAAGCTTACTGTTCAAGGTTGTGTTGTAAGCTTACTGTTCATGGTAGTGTTGTAAGCTTACTGGTCAAGGTTGTGATGTTAACTCACTGTTCATGGTTGTGTTGTAAACTCACTGTTCATGTTTGTGTTGTAAACTCACTGTTCAGGGTTGTGTTGTAGGTTTACTGTTCATAGTTGTGTTGTAAGCTCACTGTTCATGGTGGTGTTGTAAACTCACTGTTCATGGTACTGTTCATGGTTGTGTTCTAAGCTTACTGTTCAAGGTTGTGTTGTAAGCTTACTATTCAAGGTTGTGTTGTAAGCTTACTGTTTAGGTTGTGTTCTAATCTTACTGTTCAAGGTTGTGTTGTAAGCTTACTGTTCATGGTTGTGTTATAAGCTTACTATTCAAGGTTGTGTTCTAAGCTTACTGTTTAGGTTGTGTTATAAGCTTACTGTTCATGGTGGTATTGTAAGCTTACTGTTCAAGGTTGTGTTGTAAGTTTACTGTTCATGGTGGTGTTGTAAGCTTACTGTTCATGGTGGTGTTGTAAGCTTACTATTCATGGTGGTGTTGTAAGCTTACTGTTCATGGTTGTGTTGTAAGCTTACTGTTTAGGTTGTGTTATAGCTAACTGTTCATGGGGGTGTTATAAGCTTACTGTTCAAGGTTGTGTTGTAAGCTTACTGTTCAAGGTTGTGTTATAAGCTTATTGTTTAGGTTGTGTTGTAAGCTTACTGTTCAAGGTGGTGTTGTAGGCTTACTGTTCATGGTTGTGTTGTAAACTCACTGTTCATGGTTGTGATGTTAACTCACTGTTCATGGTTGTGTTGTAAACTCACTGTTCATGTTGGTATTATAAGCTTACTGTTCATGGTGGTGTTGTAAGCTTACTGTTCAAGGTTAACTCACTGTTCATGGTTGTGATGTTGTGTTGTAAGCCTACTGTTCAAGGTTGTGTTGTAAGCTTACTGTTCATGGTTGTGTTGTAAGCTTACTGTTCATGGTTGTGTTTTAAGCTTACTGTTCATGGTTGTGTTGTAAGCTTACTGTTCATGGTGGTGTTGTAAGCTTACTGTTCAAGGTTGTGTTGTAAGCCTACTGTTCAAGGTTGTGTTGTAAGCTTACTGTTCATGGTTGTGTTTTATACTGTTTATGATTGTGTTGAGCAATATGTGTGCTTGTTTGTGTGTTTTACATGGTTTGCTCTTGTTCATATTGCACTGAAATTGAGCTGTCCATGTAAGATCTAAATAGCGTTGTTCAGTTTCTGCATGCTGAAGCTACAATTTGATGATAGGGTTCATGGTCACGTCAGATAGAGATCAATATCATTCTATTATTAGTGTATAAGCTGCTTTCGAAAATGAAGTAGAAAAGTATCACAGTCTCCACTGGGAACAAATCTGCTTTGTTGCCCATCATGACGTACAGATGACATCATACTGCAATGTCCCTAACTAGTGTTTGTGATGTTCCACATTCATACATTATGTATATGTATATCAGTGTTGCAGGTGAGAAATGAAGTATCTTTAACAATTACAGGCTCATTCCATCTATACTGGATTTGATTTTATATCTCAGGGCATTTTCTCACTATTTTGGTAATGGGCCAAGTGGCTTTAGAATTGGGAAAAACATGTGGCAAGTGTGGCCATTTTCTGAATTATACCAAACACTGATATTGTTTTATCATCTAAAAGAAAAAAACATCCTTACTTATGAAATAATTTTTCATTTTACAAATTCAGAAGAAAAAAAGTAACTAAAACTTTTGCCAAAATGGCAAACTAATACCTCCTGCCTGAGCTCATCCTCAATACTCCTGGGGTTACTCTCACTTACACTCTCTGCACCTCTGGAATATGTCATAGCAAAATTGAAGGCACAGTGTAAACCACTTGTGTACATGAAAAAATCTCTCAGTTTTGTTTTATCAGCCCAGCAATTGGTCAGGTATTTTTCATCCGAGACCAATCAAATAGCTAGCAGTGTGCCTTTAATTTTGCTATAACATATTCCAGGAGTGCAGAAAGTGAAAGTGAGCGTAACCCCTGGAGTATCAAGGTAGGCCTGTGCTAAAGGAAAAGTTCTTTCTGGTATGTTTTGAAGAAAGGGGCATAACTCCATAAATTGGGGAGGTACATGTAGCTCCAATCTATAAGGGTTCTGTGTACCAGATATTACAACTTTTGCAGTACTTTTGGAATCTTTAGTTGCCTGCAGTTGCACAAACCTGTAAATGTAAACTTTATTTATTTTACAACAATATGTTATTTCAACTTATATAAATCACTCTTGTTGGCCCAGATGTTAGCGCACAGAGGGGTCTTAATGAGGGAGAGAACCCACGGGGTTGGGCATACCTTTTCATGTCCAATCGGGAATCGAAAGTGCGCTATCCACTGCGCCACCCACCCACAAACCTTCTTCTTCAGTGTCATAGAGTAGATTTTGTTTCTCTTTACCTACCCTAACAAACATAAAAGAACCTTACCATTGATGTTCTGACTCTCTGTATTTCCCTGGGATAGGGGCGGGTTGATCCTCCCTATGACAGGAGCCCCCAACTCTGACCTCTGGCGGCAGTATGTAGACGCCTTCCTCTCCAGCACATGAGCCTTCAATTTCCATTTTGAAGCCTTTATGTTTTCGATGTGGAAATCTAGGATCTGTCCATGACCATCAATATCTGAAAACCCAAGTTATATACATTGTATAAAGTAACAAGAGGCCCAAGAGGGCCTGTATCGCTCACCTGAATATTTAAGCAGTCATAGCAAAATATTCTCATTAAATATTATATTGCACTATAAATATTTCCCTCGCAAACTTTGTTGGCTCCATCTGTTGAAACTACCAGCAAAATATTATTATAAGATTCTATGCTTTTTGATTCTTCTTCAGAAGTTGCTTGACATATTTTTCCCTGTGATCTTGTAAGTAGGTCAATGTCATTTTCCTTCTCAAATTGGTTAGCTCTATTCCAAAAAGCTACCAGCCAAATCTTATGAATCCATTCCTTTTAGTTCTCAAGAACAAATCCATTAAAATGTTGTTGACCTCTGTGACCTCTAAAGTAGGTTGAGGTCATTTTCATTTGCAAACTTTGGTGAGCTCTATCCCGGGAAGTCACCAGCCAAATATTATAATTTTATGCCTTTTAATTCTTCAGAAGAAGCTGTTTGAACTGTTTGACATATTTGAACGCTGTGACCTTGAAAGTAGGTCAAGGTCATTTTCATTCGCAAACTTTGTTTGGCTCTTTCCCAGGAAGCCACCTGCCAAATATTAAGATTTTATAACTACCAGTTCTTCAGAAGAAGTCGTTTAAAGTGTTTGACATATCTGCCTCATGTGACCTTAAAAGAAGGTCAAGGTCATTTTCATTCTCAAACTTTGTTCGGCTCTTTCCTAGGAAGCTACAAGCCAAATATAGAGATTATATACCTTTCAGTTCTTCAGAAGAAGTCGTTTGAAGTGTCTGACACATTTGACTCCTGTGACCTTGAAAGAAGGTCAAGGTCATTTTCATTCTCAAACTTTGTCGGGCTCTATCCAAGGAAGCCATCAATCAAAAATAAAGATTCTATACCTTTCAGTTCTTCAGAAGAAGTCATTTGAAGCTTTTGACATATATGACCCCTGTGACCTTGAAAGTAGGTCAAACTAGTTTTCATTCTCAAACTTTGTTGGGCTCTATCCCAGGAAGCCACCAGCCAAATATAAAGATTATATACCTTTCAGTTCTTCAGAAGAAGTCGTTTGAAGTGTTTGACACATTTGACCCCTGTGACCTTGAAAGAAGGTCAAGGTAATTTTCATTCTCAAACTTTGTTGGGCTCCATCCAAGGAAGCCATCAGCCAAATATGAAGATTCTATACCTTTTAATTCTTCAGAAGAAGTCGTTTGAAGTTTTTGACATATTTGACCCCTGTGACCTTGAAAACAGGTCAAGGTCATTTTCGTTCTCAAACTTTGTAGGGCTCCTACCAACGAAGCTTTCAGCCAAATATCATGACTCTAGGCCTGTCCGTTCTTCAGAAGAAGTTGTTTAAAGGAAAAGTTGACGGACGAGGACGGACGGACGACGGACGGACGACGGACGCCGCGCCACGGCATAAGCTCACTTGGCACTTCGTGCCAGGTGAGCTAAAAAGGAATTATTATGAACAGTCAACACATTTACAGCAAACCATGGTTTATTGTATTGCGAATCTATATTCACAAAAAATACCTGTTTTAGTGAACATAAAAGCTGAGATGATGTAGAAAGATGATAGAACTGTAGACAGGAACTCCACAGAAATGGATAATATGTCACCAAGTGTTGAGTCTAGGAGTAATGATGGCTGAGGTGGACATATAGACAGTAGATAAGTGGTAGATCTAGACAGGAACTCCACAGAAATGGATAATATGTCACTAAGTGTTGAGTCTAGGAGTAATGATGGCTTAGGTGGACATATAGACAGTAGATAGGTGGAAGATATAGACAGGAACTCCACAGAAATGATAATATGTCACCAAGTGGAGAGTCTAGGAGTAATGATGGCTGAGGTGGACAAATAGACAGTAGATAGGTGGTAGGTATAGGCTGGTGATAGTTACAGACAGGTGGTAGATGTAGACAGGTGTTAGATATAGACAGGTAGTAGGTATAAACAGGTAGTATATGTATACAGGTGGTAATTATAGGCAGGTTATAGTTATAGACATGTGGTAGTTCCAGACAGGTGGTAGATGTAGACAGGTAGTAGTTATAAACGGGTAGTATATGTATACAGGTGGTAATTATAGGCAGGTAGTAGTTACAGACAGGTGATAGATATAGACAGGTGGTAGATGATGACAGGTGGTAGATATAGACAGGTTGTAGATATAGACAGGTTGTAGATATAGACAGGTTGTAGATATAGACAGGTTGTAGATATAGACAGGTATTGGTGATAGATATAGAAAGGTGGTAGATGTTGACAGGTATTGGTGATAGATATAGAAAGTAGACAGGTGGTAGATGTTGACAGGTTCTAGGAGTAATGATGGCTGAGGTGGACAAATAGACAGTAGATAGGGGGTAGGTATAGGCTGGTGATAGTTACAGACAGGGGGTAGATGTAGACAGGTGTTAGATATAGCCAGGTAGTAGGTATAAACAGGTAGTATATGTATACAGGTGGTAATTATAGGCAGGTTATAGTTATAGACATGTGGTAGTTACAGACAGGAGGTAGATGTAGACAGGTGGTAGATTTATAAAGGTATTGGCGATAGATATAGAAAGGTGGTAGATGTTGACAGGTATTGGTGATAGATATAGAAAGGTGGTAGATGTTGACAGGTATTGGTGATAGATATAGAAAGTAGACAGGTGGTAGATGTTGACAGGTGGTAGATATAGACAGGTATTTGCGATAGATATAGACAGGTGGTAGATGATGACAGGTGGTAGATATAGACAGGTAGAAGTTACAGACAGGTGGTAGATATAGACAGGTGATAGTTATAAACAGGTAGTACCTGTATACAGGTGGTAATTATAGGCAGGTTATAGTTATAGACATGTGGTAGTTATAGACAGGTGGTAGATGCAGACAGGTGGTAGATTTAGACAGGTATGGGCGATAGATATAGAAAGGTGGTAGATATAGACAGGTTGTAGATATAGACAGGTTGTAGATATAGACAGGTATTGGCGATAGATATAGACAGGTGGTAGATGATGACAGGTGGTAGATATAGACAGGTTGTAGATATAGACAGGTATTGGCGATAGATATAGACATGTGGTAGATGTTGACAGGTGGTAGATATAGACAGGTTGTAGATATAGACAGGTATTGGTGATAGATATAGAAAGGTGGTAGATGTTGACAGGTATTGGTGATAGATATAGAAAGGTGGTAGATGTTGACAGGTATTGGTGATAGATATAGACAGGAGGTAGATATAGACAGGTATTGGCGATAGATATAGACAGGGGGTAGATGTTGACAGGTGGTAGATATAGACAGGTAGTAGTTACAGACAGGTGGTGGATATAGACAGGTAGTAGTTGGACAAATAGACAGTAGATAGGTGGTAGGTATAGGCTGGTGATAGTTACAGACAGGTGGTAGATATAGACAGGTAGTAGTTAAAGATAGGTGGTAGATATAGACAGGTGATAGTTATAAACAGGTAGTACCTGTATACAGGTGGTAATTATAGGCAGGTTATAGTTATAGACATGTGGTAGTTACAGACAGGTGGTAGATATAGACAGGTGATAGTTATAAACAGGTAGTACCTGTATACAGGTGGTAATTATAGGCAGGTTATAGTTATAGACATGTGGTAGTTCCAGACAGGTGGTAGATGTAGACAGGTAGTAGTTATAAACGGGTAGTATATGTATACAGGTGGTAATTATAGGCAGGTAGTAGTTACAGACAGGTGATAGATATAGACAGGTGGTAGATGATGACAGGTGGTAGATATAGACAGGTAGTAGTTAAAGATAGGTGGTAGATATAGACAGGTGATAGTTATAAACAGGTAGTACCTGTATACAGGTGGTAATTATAGGCAGGTAGTAGTTACAGACAGGTGATAGATATAGACAGGTGGTAGATGATGACAGGTGGTAGATATAGACAGGTAGAAGTTACAGACAGGTGGTAGATATAGACAGGTATTGGCGATAGATATAGACAGGTGGTAGATGTAGACAGGTGGTAGATTTAGACAGGTATTGGCGATAGATATAGAAAGGTGGTAGATGTTGACAGGTATTGGTGATAGATATAGACAGGTGGTAGATATAGACAGGTTGTAGATATCGACAGGTATTGGTGATAGATATAGACAGGTGGGAGATATAGACAGGGATTGGCGATAGATATAGAAAGGTGGTAGATATAGACAGGTATTGGTGATAGATATAGAAAGGTGGTAGATATAGACAGGTTGTAGATATAGACAGGTATTGGTGATAGATATAGACAGGAGGTAGATATAGACAGGTTGTAGATATAGACAGGGGGTAGATAAAAACAGGCGGTAGATATAGACAGGCATTGGCGATAGATATAGAAAGGGGGTAGATATAGACAGGTATTGGTGATAGATATAGAAAGGTGGTAGATGTAGACAATTTTTTAGGAATGGAGACAACACTTGATCAGTGTGAATCACTTGAGATGGTATGACGCTGCACACACTCCCCCACTGTTTACTTTCCATTGTTTCTGCGTGGTATTGTGGTTAAGTGACAAAGGAAGTGCCACACCATCTATTAAAAAAGTTCAAAGTACTCAACATTTTAACTATCAAAAGCTTGTGGTTGGAAATACTTGAAACAAAATAATGATTGTTTATAGAATAAAAAATAATAGCAATTATAGATAAGGGTGTATAACATGTACACCTACTTCTAGACTACTGTTATGAACTCAAGCATTTTCTGATAAAAAAAAAAAAAAAGTGATATCTATAACATGATAGAACTCATGAAGAAAGTGTAAAATTATTCAGAAACCCCCAGACAATGTTTACCATTATTTTCTTCTTGTTTTGAATCTTGCAGTATCTCCTGCTTTATCCTTTAAACAGTTTCTTATGTCACATACATTATGTATACTATATTTTGTATTTGTCAGTCCTGTTCACAAATACTTCATTTAATGAATTAAGAGATAAAATGTATCTAATTTCACAAACAAGAAATTATTGAAAGGTTTCCCTGATATTTGGTACCCTGATTATGATATCTATTTCTTGTCTATCAAATAACCCATACATTGTTATGAATGTATACTGCACCAGATATTATCCCCAAGAAGGGTTCTACTAAGTGCTTGATGTATTCTCCCTTCTATACAGAAACTGCAGCAACAAAAATAAAAGGAGTTTTTCTATTTCAGAGGTACTTCCCTTGTCAATGTGTCCATCTCTCATTTTGATGCTATGCAATCATGATTTGTGGATACCAAGATTGGTTAAGAGAAGGATCATTAGTGTATAGATCTTGAAACTAAACCCCAATATTTTTAATTTTCTTTCTTTCTTTATTATATTTTGATATATTCATGTTTCAAAAAACTAGAATTCTGTAAAATGCATTACAAGACATCATTTATATGAAATGTTTCTAAACTTTAAAACATTTCATGAAATTAAAAAAGAATATGATGTGTTTTAAATTAATGGTTCCCTTTACAATTTTTTTCTTAAAATGAACAAATGATCTGACTTCCCCTGAATTAGAGAAAATCTGATGCCATACGTCATATCATTATGCAAAAGAGATGTCTCAAAGGATTGTGGTAATACATCATGTGATGTTATATCACAAAGTAATTATCAAAAATAACTTAACCAACTGAACGTGATAAAGGTTAAAGTAACTTTGGGATAGATATTAAATACTTTAGCTTTAATCACTAAAAACTTCAATTAGCTAAGTTACTTCTGTGAGAGATATCACATCATGTGACAGATGTCACACCCTCTCATAAACTTTCCTTTCATGGGAGAGCCATTGAAACACTCTAAACAGTGATGTGTAAGAGCACTTCATTCAGCGGATTCAAATTTTAGCATGTTATCTGAATTTAACAAATTAGCGCATTGATGATTTGACACTCTTGTGATATATGAAATAGAAAAAACTATGTGCAGAAACTTCAATTAATAATAAATATTAATAATTTGAGGTTCTTATATACCGCTTTATCACAACCTTATCCGTAGGTCACCTCAAAGCGGTCCACAAATAAAGGCCTTTGCAATCAGCCAATATCTTTCTCAACTCCCTGGGGAGCATTATAACAGCCCGTGCTGCCATTTCAGCGCTCACAGCTAGCATTCTACATTTCTAGCACTGCCTAACCATGTACTCATTTACAGCTGAGTAGACTGGAACAAGCGGAGTAAAGTATCTTGCTGAAAGATACAACACAGTGCCTTGCCGTGACTCGAACCTGCAACCCTTCGGTCATGAGCCTGGTGTTGTACCACTCGACTACCATGCCTCGAATTGGCACAATAATAATTTACGGAAATAGTTAAAGTGGAAAGCATTGAGATTAGAATACAGATAAAGTATGTATGTTTACAGTATCTAACAGGCGATGATCAATTATGATTTATATCAGGTATATTCAATCCTGACAGTTACCGCTCAAGTACAGACCCACTTGATGAAGCCTGTAGATTATACTTAACTCTCTCTCCTATAGATATAAATCACTATCTATATAGACCAGTTTATGATGCTACATAAACCATAGTTATATAAAGTTATATAACGGGTTATAGGCATGTGTTCTGAACTTTAGACAACCTGTTCGACATTTGTTAACTCATTCACCCCTGAAATTTCAGAATGGACTATTCCAACCTTTGGATTGGAATAGTTCAAATGTGTCTTCATTTGGGTGAATGAGTTATATACATAACTGGCAAAGGGTTAGCCTGATGTATTTTCACTGATAACAATATCATTTGTTGCTTTGTATTATCACTGCCTATCAATATGCAGCTTTTTATGTTGATACAGATTAACCCTGACAATAAACATAAAATAGGAAAAGTATTTACAATAGTCTCGTAATATAAAATACGCATATTATAATTGTTGTTTCATAGTTCCTAGCTCAATTTTTGTTTAACTCATTCACCTCTGAAATTTCATAATGAACTATTCCAACCTTTGAGTTGGAAAAGTTCAAATGTATCTCCAGGGGTGAATGGGTGTAAACAATATTTTTGAGGTTCATTTAACTGTCATTTTGTTCACTACTTTCAGTGGGAAGTTGATCTACATGTCAACAGTTCTCTGTACGAACAAATATTTTTTTAATATCTAACCTCAAATAGAACCGGATCGATATAAGTCAGGCTGCAAGGGCCATCTTGTCCAATCAGAAACTTAAAAAGCAGCAGAGGTCAAAGTGCCAGAATAAAGCCAGTTTTGCTAATTTTGTATGTAAAATACCTTTACATATCAAGTGGTAGTCTTACTCAAGTTCAATTTAAAAAGAAATCTAAATGGAGGTATAAATCACCTGTAATTAGGTTCAGGGGTTCTACAGGGCAAACTGATATAAACTAAAATGTACTAAGCTTAAACAAGCACTAGAATATTCATATCTAGATGATAATATTAAAGGAAAATGTTACAGGAAACACTGGGGTAGGTTTACACAGTAAACACTGGGGTAGGTTTACACAGGAAACACTGGGGTAGGTTTATACAGGAAACACTGGGGTACGTTCATACAGGAAACACTGCAGTAGGTTTACACAGTAAACACTGGGGTAGGTTTACACAGGAAACACTGCTGTAGGTTTACACAGGAAACACTGGGGTAGGTTTACACAGGAAACACTGCTGTAGGTTTACACAGGAAACACTGGGGTAGGTTCACACAGGAAACACTGGGGTACGTTCATACAGGAAACACTGCAGTAGGTTTACACAGTAAACACTGGGGTAGGTTTACACAGGAAACACTGCGGTAGGTTTACACAGGAAACACTGTGGTAGGTTTACACAGGAAACACTGGGGGAGATTTACACAGGAAACACTGGGGTAGATTTACACAGTAAACACTGGGGTAGGTTTACACAGGAAACACTGCTGTAGGTTTACACAGGAAACACTGGGGTAGGTTTACACAGTAAACACTGGGGTAGATTCATACAGGAGACACTGGGGTACGTTCATACAGGAAACACTGCAGTAGGTTTACACAGTAAACACTGGGGTAGATTCATACAGGAAACACTGGGGTATGTTCATTCAGGAAACACTGGGGTAGGTTTATACAGGAAACACTGGGGTACGTTCATACAGGAAACACTGCGGTAGGTTTACACAGTAAACACTGGGGTAGATTCATACAGGAAACACTGGGGTATGTTCATACAGGAAACACTGGGGTAGGTTTATACAGGAAACACTGGGGTAGGTTTATACAGGAAACACTGGTGTAGGTTAATACAGGAAATACTTGAGTAGGAAACACTGGGGTAGGTTCATTTGTTTGAATCCTATAACTAAAAACTAATACTAATACTGAAATGAAATTCTGATATCGTTTAGGTTTCTCCTCAATCTCATAATTGTTTAAAAAAACATTCATTCCATATTTATTTTTCACAAAAACATAAGGTGCACGAGTTTATCTGCCAGCTCTGCTGCCTAACACAACTTCAGGACATTTACACTCTGCTGGCTATCACAACTCAAGGACATTTACCCTCTGCTGGCTATAACAACTACAGGACATTTACACTCCATTGGCTATCACAACTACAGTACATTAACACTCTGCTGGCTATCACAACTATAGGACATTTACACTCTGCTGGCTATCACAACAACAGGATATTTACAATCTGTTGGCTGTCACAACTACAGGACATTTACACTCTGTTGGCTATCACAACTACAGGACATTTACACTCTGTTGACTATCAAAGCTCAAGAACATTTACACTCTACTGGCCATCACAACTCAAGGACATTTACACTCTGTTGGCTGTCACAACTCCAGGACATTAACACACTGCTGGCTATCACATTTCAAGGACATTTACACTTGGTTGGCTGTCACAACTCCAGGATATTAACACTCTGCTGGCTATCACAACTCCAGGACATTTACAATCTATTGGCTATTACAACTGCAGGATATTTACACTCTGCTGGCTATAACAACTCAAGGACATTAACACTCTGCTGGCTATCACAACTCCAGGACATTAACACACTGCTGGCTATCCCATTTCAAGGACATTTACACTTGGTTGGCTGTCACAACTCCAGGATATTAACACTCTGCTGGCTATCACAACTCCAGGACATTTACACTCTGCTGGCTATCACAACTCCAGGACATTTACACTCTGTTGGCTATCACAACTACAGGACATTTACACTCTGCTGGCTATCACAACTCCATGACATTTACACTCTGCTGGCTATCACAAGTCCAGGACATTTACACTCTGCTGGCTATCACAACTCCATGACATTTACACTCTGCTGGCTATCACAACTCCATGACATTTACACTCTGCTGGCTATCACAACTCCATGACATTTACACTCTGCTGGCTATCACAACTCCAGGATAGTTACACTCTGCTGGCTATCACAACTCCAGGACATTAACACACTGCTGGCTATCCCATTTCAAGGACATTTACACTTGGTTGGCTGTCACAACTCCAGGATATTAACACTCTGCTGGCTATCACAACTACAGGATATTAACACTCTGCTGGCTATCACAACTCGAGGAGATTAACACGCTGCTGGCTATCACAACTACAGGATATTAACACTCTGCTGGCTATCACAACTCCAGGACATTAGCAATCTATTGGCTATCACAACTCCAGGACATTTACACTCTGTTGGCTCTCACAACTCCAGGACATTTACACTCTGCTGGCTATAACAACTCAAGGACATTAACACTCTGCTGGCTATCACAACTCCAGGACATTTACACTCTGTTGGCTCTCACAACTCCAGGACATTTACACTCTGCTGGCTATTACAACTCCAGGACATTTACACTTTACTGGCTATCACAACTCCAGGACATTTACAATCTGTTGGTTATCACAACTGCAGGATATTTACAATCTGCTGGCTATCACAACTGCAGGACATTTACACTCTGCTGGCTATCACAACTGAAGGACATTAACACTCTGCTGGCTATAACAACTCAAGGTTATTTACACTCTGCTGGCTATGACATCTCAAGGATATTTACACTCTGCTGGCTGTCACAACACCAGAATATTTACACTCTGTTGGCTATCACAACTCAAGGACATTTACACTCTGTTGGCTATCACAACTCAAGGACATTTACACTCTGCTGGCTATTACAACTCAAGGACATTTACCCTCTGCTGGCTATAACAACTCAAGGACATTAACACTCTGCTGGCTATAACAACTCAAGGACATTAACCCTCTGCTGGCTATCAAAACTCCAGGACATTTACACTCTGCTTGCTATCACAACTCCAGGACATTTACAATCTGCTGGCTATCGCAACTCCAGGACATTTACACTCTGCTTGCTATCACAACTACTTACACTCTGTTGGCTATCACAACTCAAGGACATTTACACTCTGCTGGCTATTACAACTCAAGGACATTTACCCTCTGCTGGCTATAACAACTCAAGGACATTAACACTCTGCTGGCTATCAAAACTCCAGGACATTTACACTCTGCTTGCCATCACAACTCCAGGACATTTACACTGTGTTGGCGATCACAACTGCAGGATATTTACAATCTGCTGGCTATCACAACTCCAGGATAGTTACACTCTGCTGGCTATCACAACTATAGGACATTTACACTCTGCTGGCTATTACAACTCAAGGACATTTACCCTCTGCTGGCTATAACAACTCAAGGTTATTTACACTCTGCTGGCCATGACATCTCAAGGATATTTACACTCTGCTGGCTATCATAACTCCAGGACATTTTCACTCTGCTGGCTATCACAACTCCAGGACAGTTACACTCTGCTGGCTATCACAACTGAAGGACATTAACACTCTGCTGGCTATAACAACTTAAGGATATCTACACTCTGCTGGCTATGACATCTCAAGGCTATTTACACTCTGCTGGCTGTCACAACTCCAGGATATTTACACTCTGCTGGCTATCACAACTGAAGGACATTAACACTCTGCTGGCTATCAAAACTCCAGGACATTTACACTCTGCTTGCTATCACAACTCCAGGACATTTACCCTCTGCTGGCTATAACAACTCAAGGTTATTTACACTCTGCTGGCT
This sequence comes from Mizuhopecten yessoensis, assembly GCF_002113885.1. Classification (NCBI taxonomy): domain Eukaryota; kingdom Metazoa; phylum Mollusca; class Bivalvia; order Pectinida; family Pectinidae; genus Mizuhopecten; species Mizuhopecten yessoensis. The sequence goes on along the minus strand of NW_018403428.1, from coordinate 238,585 downwards.
ATGACATCTCAAGGCTATTTACACTCTGCTGGCTGTCACAACTCCAGGATATTTACACTCTGCTGGCTATCACAACTCCAGGACATTTTCACTCTGCTGGATATCACAACTCCAGGACATTTACACTGTGTTGGCTATCACAACTGCAGGATATTTACAATCTGCTGGCTATCACAACTGCAGGACATTTACACTCTGCTGGCTATCACAACTCAAGGACATTTACACTCTGCTGGCTATCACAACTCAAGGACATTTACACTCTGCTGGCTATTACAACTGAAGGATATTAACACTCTGCTGGCTATAACAACTTAAGGATATCTACACTCTGCTGGCTATGACATCTCAAGGATATTTACACTCTGCTGGCTATCACTACCACAGGATATTAACACTCTGCTGGCTGTCACAACACCAGGATATTAACACTCTGTTGGCTATCACAACTACAGGATATTAACACTCTGCTGGCTATCACAACTACAGGATATTTACACTCTGCTGGCTATCACAACTGCAGGATATTTACACTCTGCTGGCTATCACAACTCAAGGACATTTAAAATCTTTTGACTATCACAACCCCAGGACATTTACACTCTGCTGGCTATCACAACTCCAGGACATTTACACTCTGCTGGCTATCACAACTTCAGGACATTTACACTCTGATGGCTATGCTAAGTGTCCAATTCAACAATAGAAGAACCTGATGCAATGAAATTCAATCTAGTGATTTGTACGAGCTCCAAAGTAATCAGTTTGTCGGTGGAAGAAGAAGCCATAAGTATGTGTATCAAGTGCCATCTTCCTGTACATGCCTACCATACATCACGTCTACGTTTGACGTTGGTACAAAACTTCCTCATTATATCATTACAACCCATTGCGTACACCTGTGTAGGCTAAAACTCCAACATGGTCAGCACCACATCAACATTACACCTGTGTAGGCTAAAACTCCAACATGTTCAGCACCGCATCAACATTATCATGTCCAGCAAATGTCTGTAAATCTTCTGAAGGGAGAGAGCAATCCAGTTGTATTATCATCAGTCTTTGTAGAGTTTTACTTCTGTATAATACCATTATCAGGTCCAGCAAATGTCTGTAAATCTTCTGAAGGGAGACAGCAATCCAGTTGTATTATCATCAGTCTATGTAGAGTTTTACTTCTGTATAATACCATTCCCTGTCTAACCTTGGAATGTTACCACGCCTCATCAATATTTCATTTTAATCCTTTCTCAAATTCTTTTCTTTCAATACCATCCATCCTTTTTTTTTAATTGTTCTTGTCATTGCAAAACTGATATTACTATTTATCCAAATCAGAATTTCATTTGTTCTCATTTCTTATCAATCTTTCCTTATAATGTTCCGATGTAATTTTTTATTATTATTGACATTATCATTCAACATTACCATGAGGTTATGGAATCGGTATTGTAAATGATAACAAACAAAAGGCCCGCATCATTGATCTGTTGTCACAAGTCTACATTATATCACTGACTGAGGTCAACATTGTTTCTGCCTCAGAAAAAGCAATAAAACACTGTTACTGATGTTGCCAAATTTTGTAACAAAGGTAACTTGAACTACATGTACTTGTAGTGCAAAAGTTAGTGTGAAAGATCTGGGTAGTATATGTACTATATACAAATAGTGGTTCTGTCAGTCAGCTGATGGTAAAGCACCTTAAGACCCTTCCATCTATGAAGAGTATTTGATTCTACCATATCTTGGTCTGGAGAGTTTTGAAATTTCAGTCAATTCAACCCTTTTTGGCCCCAACCATCAGCCCCGGGGTCAGTCAGGGCTGATATATATATGCGCATACCATCAAACTACTATCCAATGCTGATAAAGCTAACCAAGTTTGAATTAATTCCAATGGGAATTAAACAAATGTTAGTCCAAAATGTGATTTCCCAATATAAACTATAGTAAAGTTTATCCCCTCCCTAGGGGGAAACGTGAGACCCCAGGGTCATGAAATTCAAAATTTTAATAAAGCAGATTAAGACCCTTCCATCTATGAAGAGTATTTGATTATATCATATTTGGATCTTGAGAAGAATCTTTTTGAAATTTTAGTCAATTTGACCCTCTTTGGCCCGGCCCCTCAGGCCCTTTGGGGCTGGAGACCATATAATTCACAATTTTGGTTGACCTTTGGCCATGGAAGGTTTCTGCAAAGTTTCATTGAAATTGGTTCAGGGGTTTTGGAGAAGAAGTCGAAAATGTAAATTGTTTACGGACGCACGACAGATGACCCACGCCGGACAACGCACGACGCCGGACAAAAGGCGATCACAATAGGTCACTTGAGATTTTGTCTCAGGTGACCTAAAATCACATATTGAGTCTACATCAATGTCTACCCTACTACATACATCTATATGTTTCTACCCCCCAAACAGATTTCTCAGCAATAAAACAAAACCCATATTGAGTCTACATCAATGTCTATCTTACTACATACATCTATATGTTTCTACCCCCCAAACAGATTTCTCAGCAATAAAACAAAACCCATATTGAGTCTATATCAATGTCTACCCTACTACATACATCTGGAGTCAATTATATAAATTACATATGTTCCCATCAAGTATAGACTCCATTTATTGTTAACTGATCAAAGCCGTCTCCGCCTTTGAAACCTATTTTACTTCTTGAAACATCTGCTATTGATTATGATAACCCTTCATCAGGATATATCAGTTTTATCTCATCACAGTGTGGAGCTGGGAGTGCGTTCTACACTGAAGCTGAGAGAAGGCCTACAGCATTAACACCTTGTAACGAAGACAGTCAATCAAGATCAGTTTAATTTGGTTATCATTCGGTTTCACCAAGTGCCATAATTTACTACCCTGTACAGCAAATAACTGTGACTGGAACTACTAGTGTAGCTGATGCCTTTATCATAATTAACATTTATTGATATTCAAAAGACATATTTTTTGCAAGTTTAAGATGTAACCCGAAGGTTAAACCATCACACAATATAAGAAAAGGCACAGAATGGTTTTGCTCAAACTCATAACTTTACTCGATTGTTAACAGTTTTTTGTGTCTGTAGTGTTGCAGAAGATATTGATTTGTGGAACATTGATGTACTCTACACCATTAAACTTGTTTAAACTTTACTCTCAATTTTATTTGAATTTATTTTCTGCCTCTACAGATCAATTACAGAACTAGGAAGCGGTAAAAACCACAACTTGGCTTCTCCTGGTTGAGTACTTTGCCATGTATCCCCAAGTTCTCTGAAATCCCATTCCAAACATCAACACAGAATTTCTACAAAGCACGCACCATATGTTAGTTGTTTTCCATTTTACACACAAGACCCACATAACTGTAAAACAAAACACGGGAGAGAAAATAACAACTGATACTGTTCTGGAAACACATTTAACAAGAAGCTGAACAGAACCCGCTGAGTGTTTAGACAAAAACTTAACTGGTTTGTCTGTCTCAATATTCTTCATTTCATCACCCGGTGGTTTGGTGTTTGTATGAGGTAAAATTGAATACTGTCCATGTTCCTACAGATTTATTTTAACCCTTTCACCCCTAGGTAACTTTAGTAGACTCTACCATACATTGATCTGGATTAGTCCATTATAGTCTACAGTGGTGAAAGGGTTAATGGTAATGTTTTTCTGTATTGTTTTTGATTGCCAATATTATGGGAGTGCCATTTCATCAATGTCTAATCTATTCAATTTGATAATGTACATTTTGAGTATGCTAAAATAGATCAGTTTTCCGTATCAGATATGAAATTTTACATTGACCATCATACAACAGTCATTCCCTTGTGTCTGGCAACAGTACCAAACACAATTCCAGCAAATGCTAAATATCAGTTTATCTATTTAAAGTAATTTCATCACTTGTACGGTAACAAAATGACTCATCTGTAATTGAATAAATTAAGGAGAGTATCCTTAAACCTTGAATAACCTTGACCTTTGACCAATGACCTACAATAGTAAAGATGTCTACACCTTATCCAGTACTTTGTTCATCTCACACATTTTGGTGACAATGAGGTCATAAACAGTGATGTAATGGAACAAAAAAATCCTCTGTAAATCAGACTGAACAAATTGGCAATAATGACCTTGACCTTTGACCAATGACCTACAATAGTAAAGATGTCTACACCTTATCCAGTACTTCGTTCATCTCACACATTTTGGTGACAATGAGGTCATAAACAGTGATGTAATGGAACAAAAAAATCATCTGTAAATCAGATTGAACGAATTGGCAATAATGACCTTGACCTTTGACCAATGACCTACAACAGTAAAGATGTCTACCCCTTATAGAGTACATACTACATGTCACAAATTTTGATACAAAAAGGTTAGAAACAGTGATGTTATGGAACAAGGAAAAACAGTCTGCCCCTTTGATTGAAGGAATTGGAATGAATGACCTTGACCTTTGAGTCTTACTCTTACCAAACACTACAGCTTTTTGAAGTTCGGTGAAGATAAAAGGTAACAAGTTATGCCTATTCCAATATCCTGTAACTATTGGTACATTGAAAAATTAACAAAGCTCATAAGCCTAAGGCAGGATTCAATAAACAGGTGTCCAAAGAACATAATAAACAAATGTCCAACCGCATGTCCAAATGGGGCAACAAACGAATGTCCAAATATGGCAACAAACAAATGTTATAATAGGGCAACAAATGCATGTCCAAATAGGGCAACAAACAAATGTCATAATAGGGCAACAAATGAATGTCCAAATAGGGCAACAAACAAATGTCCAAATAGGGCAACAAATGCATGTCCAAATATGGCAACAAATGAATGTCCAAATAGGGCAACAAACAAATGTCCAAATAGGGCAACAAACAAATGTCCAAATGGGGCAACAAATGCATGTCCAAATATGGCAACAAACAAATGTCAAAATAGGGCAACAAATGCATGTCCAAATAGGGCAACAAACGAATGTCCAAATAGGGCAACAAAAGCATGTCCAAATAGGGCAACAAACGAATGTCTAAATAGGGCAACAAACACATGTCCAAATAGGGCAACAAACAAATGTCATAATAGGGCAACAAATGCATGCCCAAATAGGGCAACAAATAAATGTCCAAATAGGGCAACAGATGCATGTCCAAATAGTGCAACAAACAAATGTCCAAATAGGGCAACAAACGCATGTCCAAATATGGCAACAAACAAATGTCCAAATAGGGCAACAAACAAATGTCATAATAGGGCAACAAATGAATGGCCAAATAGGGCAAGAAACAAATGTCCAAATAGGGCAACAAACGAATGTCCAAATAGGGCAACAAAAATATGTCCAAATAGGGCAACAAACAAATGTCATAATAGGGCAACAAATGAATGTCCAATTAAGGCAACAAATGCATGTCCAAATAGGGTAACAAACGAATGTCCAAATAGGGCAATAAATGAATGTCCAAATAGGGCAATAAATGCATGTCCAAATAGGGCAACAAACAAATGTCCAAATAGGGCAACAAACAAATGTCTAATTAGAGCGACAAAAGCATGTCCAAATAGGGCAACAAAAGCATGTCCAAATAGGGCAACAAATGCATGTCCAAATAGGACCATAAAAGAGTGTCGAAGTAGGACATAGGATTTGACCATTGTCCAAAGAGGTCAATAAACACAAATGACCAGATAGGACGCTATATGATGTTCTCCAATAAGGCCAATAGACTTTCCACTGCTTAGATCTGTAGACAATGGTGGATTCCACCAATGAACCTTCACACTTTTCTATAAAGGTATTTCTGTCTCTTATCTAGATGTCCTTGATGTGCCTGTTCTTCTCTAGGTGACTGTAAGCTAATTAGCCCTGAATGGCTATAGTAAATAGAACCAAATGTGTGGCACACTCATTACCTCTTCTTTAACAAATGAATCCATCAAATGTCCTTAAATGACCATAGCAATTAATTGGAAATAATGAATGTCCAAATAGGGTAATAATTTGGACAATTTGTTGCCACAATTATTTTTTTAATTTATTTTTTATTCATTTTCATTCATATGGTACATGATTGTTAAGCTGTTAAAATTTCTTAAGAGTTGTTGTTAAAATAATTTCTTTTAAATTCACTATGAATAAATACTTATCAAGCATGTACCTATATACAGAGACAAAACATAAATAGCACACAGACACACATACACTCAGAGTTAAACACTCACACAAATTGATATATAAATAAATTATTAATAAATAAATGGTATTCGTGACAATTCCCTCACAATTATTGATATGAAATATGTATAGATTTCCATCATCTTGTACATCTCCATGGCCTGCTCATTGCCTTAATCAAAGACACCTATACACAGAATTAAATTCATAAATATTTTGGAAATTTAATGTCTGGAAAATGTTGGCCAATTAGAATCCTCTACTTATTATCAAGTTAAATATGCATATCTTCTGCTCATCCTAAAACTTGGCCTGGGTTAGCAATCATACCTTAAACTTGACAGAAATCATAAATATTTGGTCAAATTGTTGTCTGTGTCAGCCAATCAAATGCATGGAAATAATTATAACCCATAATCTAGTTTAATATACACAAAACCTATAGCCTGGTCATCTTTAAAGTTGGCTTAAATTAGGCAACTGCTATCTTAGACAGGAGTTTTTTGAATAACGGAAACAGACGTCATCATTTAACCTTGTTTACTTACTTATACAAAAACATTTTATTTTTCTGTGTATCTGGCATCAGCATGATGTCACAAAACCCAGAAATCCCATAATAATTCAGGTATCGGATGGGCTGATCTTTGTTTGAGACTTAATTAGCACCAATGGAAGACCCAAATGTCAATGATTTGTAGTGCCTTACAATCAGGGAGCTTTCAATTTCCATTTATAGTTGCCATCGATTGTTGGTTGAATTAAGATTAGATACGATGCACTGAGGGCTAAAAATACTTGATGCCGAATCAATATGACTTTAACAAGTTCCCTCCAAATACTGGCTAAATGTAAGAGTAAGAATGAAACGGTATGGCTGTTTTTCTATTCAGCTATATGCTTCTCTGTGAAAAAATGTGTAATGGACTTTTTTTCTACAAGGAAAAAAAAGCCTTTTATAAATTAATGAGTTAAGTCTTCCAGAGCTGTGTTTTTTGCTAAATGTCTTTATTACAGTTTCTCGGCTCAGCACTTCAAACTTAGATCAACTTAATTGGGAAGAACATTACTTTTCTCACTGAAAATGATCTCCCCTGATACAGGTTTGATAGTTGTTTTAATGCATGTTCTTTCTCAACATACTGCTTTCACTATGAACATATGTGTTTTACTGTAATATTTCTTTTTAGATTTTTTATGATAAGCAGAAAGCTGGCTATGCTTTGCGTTTCCAGGTCCAGATGGAAACCTGGTGCAGACAGAGAGTCTGTGATCCTGAAGCTAACTTACTAACATACAAAGCATTACTGTCCGATAAAAACAATGCAGATGAGGTAGAGTGCACGGAAGTACATACTAATTATACCTAAAGGGAAAGTAGCTGTATCTAATTAACCTTTACCTATGTATATACCTTAAATTGAAAGTAGAATATTTTACCAATGTCTTGATGAGTTAATATGTTGATAATCTTATAATTATTGTACAAAAATATACATTGTACTTAGCAGTTACATATTTCTCTTTCTTTTTTCAAAAGATGCCCCTTTGTAAAAAATATTTAGAAAGATTCTATTCTTTTGTGTAAACAGGAAATATGATAAGGAATGTGCATTGATCTGTTTGGAACAGATATTTTTTATTAACTGTTAAAGTTATTTCCAGTAAAAAAAAACTCTAGATCAAAGTTTCTATTCTAAAATTGTGAACCAATCAGGGTGAAAACAAACACATGGCCTTGAAGTTTGGTGCAGTAAGGATGATATTATAAGTATAACCTGTAGCCTAATACATCACATGTACCAGTCAGCCAGACAACCTCTGTACAGGACTAACCTGTAGTCTATTACATCACATGTACCAGTCAGCCAGACAACCTCTGTACAGGACTAACCTGTAGTCTATTACATCACATGTACCAGTCAGCCAGACAACCTCTGAACAGGACTAACCTGTAGTCTATTACATCACATGTATCAGTCAGCCAGACAACCTCTGTACAGGACTAACCTGTAGTCTAATACATCACATGTACCAGTCAGCCAGACAACCTCTGTACAGGACTAACCTGTAGTCTATTACATCACATGTACCAGTCAGCCAGACAACCTCTGTACAGGACTAACCTGTAGTCTATTACATCACATGTACCAGTCAGCCAGACAACCTCTGTACAGGACTAACCTGTAGTCTATTACATCACATGTACCAGTCAGCCAGACAACCTCTGTACAGGACTAACCTGTAGTCTATTACATCACATGTACCAGTCAGCCAGACAACCTCTGTACAGGACTAACCTGTAGTCTATTACATCACATGTACCAGTCAGCCAGACAACCTCTGTACAGGACTAACCTGTAGTCTAATACATCACATGTACCAGTCAGCCAAACAACCTCTGTACAGGACTAAAATGGCCAATCTGTTGTCTATCTTGTATGTCAAACATCTAGGTTACCCTTCCTAGTCACAACTGTAATCTACCTTCCTTGTCACACCTGTAATCTACCTTCTATGTCTCACCTGTAATCTACCTTCCAAGTCTCACCTGTAATCTACCTTCCTTGTCTCACCTGTAATCTACCTTCCTAGTCACAACTGTAATCTACCTTCCTTGTCTTACCTGTAATCTACCTTCTATGTATCACCTGTAATCTACCTTCCAAGTCTCACCTGTAATCTCCCTTCCTTGTCTCACCTGTAATCTCCCTTCCATGTCTCACCTGTAATCTACCTTCCATGTCTCACTTGTAATCTACCTTCCTTGTCACACCTGTAATCTACCTTCCTTGTCTCACCTGTAATCTACCTTCCAGGCACACGTGTACTCTACCTTCCTAGTCACAACTGTAATCTACCTTCCTTGTCTTACCTGTAATCTACCTTCTATGTCTCACCTGTAATCTACCTTCCAAGTCTCACCTGTAATCTACTTTCCATGTCTCACATGTAATCTACCTTCCAGGCACACGTGTACTCTACCTTCCATGTCTCACATGTAATCTACCTTCTATGTCTCACCTGTAATCAACCTTCCATGTCTCACCTGTAATCTACCTTCTACGTCTCACCTGTAATCTACCTTCCTTGTCTCACCTGTAATCTACCTTCCATGTCTCACCTAGNTTGTCAATCACGTTCTGTAGTCTATCAGTAAAATTACCTTGGTAGTTATAGTCACACTTTTAGTCATCCTTCACACTAGTGCACAATTGTGGAAATATTGAAGTATTCTGCAACAGGAGTGAATTATAAATGATATTCAATGGCAAACCAATTAAGTAATATTTATTACATGTTTATTACTTTTAAATGGAAAACATTACCTGGTGACAAACAGTGGGAGTGCCTCAGAATGTCAAAATTTCTAAAAATTGTGGGACAGCTAGGGCCTCATTTTATGATGTCTGACTTCTATAATGACATATTCAAGGGCAATATTGAACACAATCTTTCTCATCTCTTATTAAATTCATCGGTTTGGTATTCTGTATTTGATGTAACCCTAGAAAATATTGGACTTCACCAATGAAAAATATTGTTTTGATAAAATGTAATAAATCATTGATGAAAGGTCTTACAATTGAAAAGGGAGGAGTTAACCTTTAAAAACGAAAAGGACGATGGTTTAGTTTAGCTTCGTCCAGTGAACTCGTAAGTGAAAAGGAAGTAAGGAAAGTCATGATGAAAAGAATAAAAGTACACTGAAGTATTGGACACTATTGCAGAAAACACACAGTTCCTGGTGACCTGACCCAGTGCCCTACACATCATGAGTATACTTCCTCATCACTTTGTCTCTCTTACTACATGATTAAAACTAGGGTAGAACAGTACATATCTCCCTGTGAGTCAGTGATACTGTGCGAGTCAATAGATCTATAACGGGAATAGAGACATCTCTGTGTGAGTCAGTGATACTGTGTGAGTCAATAGGTCTATAACAGTGATAGAGATATCTCAATTTGAGTCAGTGATACTGTTTGAGTCAATAGGTCTATAACAGTGATAGAGATATCTCAATTTGAGTCAGTGATACTGTTTGAGTCAATAGGTCTATAACAGTAGAAGAGATCTCTGTGTGAGTCAGTGATACTGTGCGAGTCAATAGATCTATAACGGGAATAGAGACATCTCTGTGTGAGTCAGTGATACTGTGTGAGTCAATAGGTCTATAACAGTAGAAGACATCTCTGTGTGAGTCAGTGGTACTGTGTGAGTCAAAAGGTCTATAACAATAATAGACATCTCTGTGAGTCAGTGATACTGTGTGAGTCAATAGGTCTATAACAGTAATAGACATCTCTGTGTGAGTCAGTGATACTGTGTGAGTCAATAGGTCTATAACAGAAATAGACATCTCTGTGTGAGTCAGTGATACTGTGTGAGTCAATAGGTCTATAACAGTAAAAGACATCTCTGTGTGAGTCAGCGGTACTGTGTGAGTCAATAGGTCTATAACAGTAATAGACATCTCTGTGTGAGTCAGTGATACTGTGTGAGTCAATAGGTCTATAACAGTAATAGACCTCTCAGTGTGAGTCAGTGATACTATGTGAGTCAATAGGTCTATAACAGTTAAAGAGACATCTCTCTGAGTCAGTGATACTGTGTAAGTCAATAGGTCTATAACAGTAATAGAGATATCTCAATTTGAGTCAGTGATACTGTGCGAGTCAATAGGTCTATAACAGTAATAGAGACATCTCTGTGTGAGTCAGTGATACTGTGTGAGTCAATAGGTCTATAACAGTAATA